>NC_087166.1:17651265-17931265 GCF_035594125.1 Scylla paramamosain | reverse complement strand
TTAAAGTTTTATCTCCTTTCTTAAAAGATGGGTCATTCGCCTGACTCCACATTACTGGTACCTCACCTGACTCAAGTGATTTCCTAAAGACAGAAACTAACGACTCACTTCTTCGCATTCCTTAGGTACTCTGGGAAATATTTCATCTCGTCTTGGTGTCTTGAACTTTTTAGCCCATTTATCCGCCTTTAGTCTCTTATAAATTTTTCTTCCGTCCTATATTGTCTTTTAACCTAACAGTCATCCATGCAGAGTAGTTTTTCTGTGATTTTATTGCTCTATACTGGATGTTTGCTAACTGCCCTGTATGCAGTTTATCTATGAAATATTTATACAACTCATCTACGTTTACTTCACCCAATCCTATCATCCCGGCTCCTTCTATCCTTCCCACTCCCTCAACTACTCGCCTCGACCTCACCTCTCCTATCTCAGCATGAACTGACCCTTCAACATACTCACACCTACCTCCCCTTCTCTCCCTCCTCCGACACTTCCGGACACTTCTTTCCTTCTCTTGCCTTACACCCTTACACCTCACATCACCTCCATCATCATGCCTTATTTCTCCCAAGTACGTCCTGGACCTGACCTCGAGTCCGTTGCCAGTCATCTCCTTTGAGATACCTTTTTAATCCCTCAAAATCTGCTGTCCTAAAGTCAGGTATTTTTACTATTGTTTTTTAGTTCTAAAAGTTTTCTCCCATTTTAATGTTTACCTAATTTTCCAATGGTCACTGTTAGCTATCCTCCAACATATACCTGCGTGACTGTTTCCTCCTTGTTAGTTACAATTAAATGTAGAATATTGTTTCCTCTTATGGGTTCTACGATTGCCTGTTTAAAAAAAAAAAAAAAAACCTGGATTACCTTATGAAATTCCTCTGCTTCCTGTCGATGTTACTAAACCTAAAATCTCCTACCACACATACCTGAATGTACCTACCTGTTCTATTTATTTCCTGCCAAAGTGAGGTGTTCATTTCCTTTGTAATGTCCGGTGGCCTGTACACTACTCCCAGTAATACTGCCTATGATCCTTCCTTAATATCTACCCATATCGACTATGTTTTGCTATTTGTTTTAATTCTAATGTTAATGCAACACTGTAATGTGTCCCTAACGTATAGCGCGACACCTCCTCCTCTCCTGTTTTCCGTGTCTTTATAGAATGGTGTATAACCATCTATCTTAACCTCTGGATTAAATATTTTTCCTGACATATCTAACCAAATTTCTGTTAAAGTAATGATATCATGTTTCTCTACACACGCCATTCCTCTAAGGAAGTCTATTTTATTCAAAATAGTTATACAATTCGTGTAGTAAACACTTACGTTATTCCTCGCCTTCGCCGAGCTAGTTACCTTTCTAGATTGATCTAATTTATCCTTCATTTCGTCCTCCCTAGTCCTTGAGGAGGTAACTCACATAAGAGGTACACAATAACGAATGGAACTTTGATGAGATAAAACTGTAAACAATCCTTATGTTGCGGTTAGCTCCGATCTCCGTCAGAGAAAATAAAGTACTATAATGGCGAAAACTTGAGTCGTACAGTGCTTTAGGATTTATTGTAAGGGGTGTTAAAAATAAAAGTCCCGAGGTAATATCTAGCATTGATCAAATTTCATGTGGGCTATGCTGTACATTTTTCTTCCCACTGCACCTTAAGACTTACGTTACTGGATTGTTACAATGTCGTGAATTGTCTCTAGAGTTAAATAAAAATATACTTAATCATATAAGGCATGTTTAATAATGGTGACAGTACTAAAGCGCTGTGGCTCAGAGAGTGTTAGAGAACATTCTATACTTGCTAAATGATATTCATGATGTGTTAATGTAGATACAATGTGACTCTCGTTCGTGAAACCAGATGCTGGGTGCATTATCCTATTTCTTTGCATTTGCTTCTTATATTATTCTCCGGAATATAAGCGAGTTAAGCTTTTGCTGGCCATATTTGTACACCTTGTATTTAGGTGTTTGTTTTCCATAATGTAGTAGTATAATGACTGAAATGTTGCCGACTAAAGTCTCTGCAAAAAGCAACACGATCAATTTGAGGAAATACCAATTTTTTAACATTCACTAAGAAAGCATTCCTTGCATCTTGACCAAATTGATCAATGTGTAAAATAGAATATAATTTATGGTCTTAGGCATCGTTTTTAATTTAATATTACATTTCTTATGTAGAATACAGAATAGATTATACTATTGATGACAGAAGGCGAAAATCTCACGGCACTTAGCACTTCATGTACTTCGTGTGAAATTAAATAACATTCTTCTTGGAGAAATGTTATCATCTATTGTTTTTTTTCTATTTTTTGTTTCTATTTTATTTATTTTTTTTTTATATATGAAACAGTAAAGGTATCATAATGTTGAAAACAGATGACGACGATTCCACGGCAATCGTGGTTTTCATGTGTTTCGTGTGAACTTGACATTTGCAGGCAACGACACTGTATCCATGTGGATTGGGACTGACCATCAGAAATGTGACCGACTATTACAAAATGTGAATAAAAAAAAAAAAAAATATATATATATATATATATATATATATATATATATATATATATATATATATATATATATATATATATATATATATATATATATATATATATATATATATATATATATATATATAGCTGTATAGTGCCACAAATCTAAATCATTATTTTTATTTTATCGTATTACGATATTCAACTTGTGAACATATTAATGGTAATACAAAAACAACACACATTATTGTAATAATATGTATGTATATATATATATATATATATATATATATATATATATATATATATATATATATATATATATAGAGAGAGAGAGAGAGAGAGAGAGAGAGAGAGAGAGAGAGAGAGAGAGAGAGAGAGAGAGAGAGAGAGAGAGAGAGAGAGAGAGAGAGAGAGAGAGAGAGAGAGAGAGAGAGATTGTTTTGCAGGAAAACTACGATGTTTTCTTCAACTTTAATATTTGTCAATTGCTACGTTTCGCCTCTTCATGCAAGCATCTTAAGAGTAAATAAACGATAAAACACAATGTAAAAGTTCTATAATATTCATATCACATGGCACTACACGCATTTTTTTTTACATTTACTTAGTGTTTTATTGTTTTTAGCCTAAGGATGCCTGCAGAAAGAGGCGAAACAGCAAGTGACAAAATAAAAAAAAGTTGAAGTAAACTTTGAAGTTTCACTGCAAAACAAGCTGTCAAGAAGACAGCGGTGATGAACAGGGAAAACATCCAGTTTTTTTCTTTACTTTACTTTATTTCATGCAATGTTTCACCTTCACAAAAAGTCATCTTCAGGCTAAAATACATAATTTCATTTACTGCATCACTAAAAAGATCCATTTTGAAAAATAGGAGCAAAGACACTTTTTTTTATTTATTTTTTTTTTTTATGTTGGAAGGGCACTGGCCAAGGGCAACAAAAATCCAATAAAAAAATATGCCCACTGAAATGCCAGTCCCATAAAAGGGTCAAAGCAGTGGTCAAAAATTGATGAATAAGTGTCTTGAAACCTCCCTCTTGAAGGAATTCAAGTCTAGGAAGGTGGAAATACAGAAGCAGGCAGGGAGTTTCAGAGTTTACCAGAGAAAGGGATGAATGACTGAAAATACTGGTTAACTCTTGCGTTAGAGAGGTGGACAGAATAGGGGTGAGAGAAAGAAGAAAGTCTTGTGCAGCGAGGCCGCGGGAGGAGGGGAGGCATGCAGTTAGCAAGATCAGAAGAGCAGTTAGCATGAAAATAGCGGTAGAAGACAGCTAGACAGCTAGACAGCTAAACCATAAGGGGCACAATAATAAAAGTAAATAAAAGCCGGCATATGTTATGAATATGAGTAACAAGAAGTGGAATAAATAAGTGAGTAGCTAAATGGAACAGACCTGGTGTGCACTCTCTGATCGAAGGATGAAAACTGACAGAGGGTGATGTTGTGGAAATTAGATGAATTACTAGCTCAAAAACTGAAGCTCGGAACAGAGTTTATAAAAGGTAGAGTAGGATCACACACACACACACACACACACACACACACACACACACACACACACACACACACACACACACACACACACACACACACACACACACACACACACACACACACATATATATATATATAAAGAACAGCTCGCAGAAAAGGAGAGAGATAAAAAAAAAAAAAAAAACTCACCAATAAGAAATCTGACAATATTAACTACTGTAAATCTCTCCGTGACATTTATGACAAAGCAAAAAATATTTCAACACTTTCTCTTCACTTACACTACAATTTTATGTAGATTGTATATTTATATATATATATATATATATATATATATATATATATATATATATATATATATATATATATATATATATATATATATATATATATATATATATATATATATATATATATATATATATATATATACATATATGTGTGTGTGTGTGTGTGTGTGTGTGTGTGTGTCTCAGAGTTGAATTTCAGGGAAACATTCGAGATCATTGAGTTAAGTGAGTGACAAGTGTTACATGAATCTCATGATCTATTTATTTCTTTCAGCCACATACCTTGCCAGTACATCCAGAACCATTCAGAACCGAAGGATGGTACAGAGAACACTCCCCAGTGAAGGAAAACTCCAATTTTTGCCCTGTCATACCAGTCAGGCAGTGGCCGAGAGTCCAGCGATTCCCACGTTGGTTGATACTCCCCGAAGCTGCCGTCTGCTTGGGGAAACCGAATATGATAATTATATAGCATGTTAAAGTACATTATAAGTACAGACACTCAATATTATTGGAATACTAAAGCACTGGATGATCAGTTGACTGGGATATATATATATATATATATATATATATATATATATATATATATATATATATATATATATATATATATATATATATATATATATATATATATATATATATATATATCTACTATATATATATATATATATATATATATATATATATATATATATATATATATATATATATATATATATATATATATATATATATATATATATATATATATATATATATATATATATATATATATATATATATATATATATATATATATATATTATATATATATATATATATATATATATATATATATATATATATATATATATATATATATATATATATATATATATATATATATATATATATATATATATATATATATATATATATATATAATATATATATATATATATATATATATATATATATATATATATATATATATATATATATATATATATATATATATATTTTTTTTTATATAGGAGGTACACTGGCCAAGGGCAATACAAATCCAATAAAAAAATAATAATAAAAAAAGCCCACTGAGATGCCAGTCCCAGAAAAAAGGTTCAAAGCCGTAGTAAAAAATTGAAGAAGTTTCTTGAAACCTTCCTCTTGAAGGAATTCAAGTCATAGGAAGGTGGAAATACAGAAGCAGGCAACGAGTTCCAGAGTTTACCAGAGAAAGGGATGAATGATTGAGAATACTGGTTAACTCTTGCGTTAGAGAGGTGGACAGAATAGGAGTAAGAGAAAGAAGAAAGTCTTATGCAGCGAGGTCGCGGGAGGAGGGGAGGCATAAAGTTAGCAGGATCAGAGGAGCAGTTAGCATGAAAATAGCGGTAGAAGGCAGCTAGAGATGCAACACTGCGGCGGTGAGAGAGAGGCTGAAGACAGTCAGTTAGGGGAGAGGAGATGATGAGACGAAAAGCTTTTGATTCCACCCTGTCTAGAAGAGCAGTATGAGTGGAAGCCCCCCAGACATGTGAAGCATACTCCATACATGGACGGATAAGGCCCTTGTACAGAGTTAGCAGCTGGGGGGTTAGAAAAACTGGCGGAGACGTCTCAGAACACCTAACTTCATAGAAGCTGTTTTAGCTAGAGATGAGATGTGAAGTTTCCTGCTCAGATTATAAGTAATGGATAGACCGAGGATGTTCAGTGTAAAAGAGGGGGACAGTTGAGTGTCATTGAAGAAGAGGGGATAGTTGTCTGGAAGGTTGTGTCGAGGTGATAGATGGAGGAATTGAGTTTTTGAGGCAATGAACAATACCAAGTTTGCTCTGCCCCAATCAAAAATTTTAGAAAGATCAAAAATCAAGCGTTCTGTGGCTTCCCTGCGTGAAATGTTTACCTCCTGCAGGGTTGGACGTCTATGAAAAGACGTGGAAAAGTGCAGGGTGGTATCATCAGCGTAGGAGTGGATAGGACAAGAAGTTTGGTTTAGAAGATCATTAGTAAATAATAAGAGAGTGGATGACAGGACAGAACCCTGAGGAACACCACTGTTAATAAATTTAGGAGAAGAACAGTGACCGTCTACCACAGCAGCAATAGAACGGTCAAAAAGGAAACTTGAGATGAAGTTACAGAGAGAAAGATAGAAGCCGTAGAAGGGTAGTTTGGAAATCAAAGCTTTGTGCTAGACTCTATCAAAAGCTTTTGATATGTTCAAGGCAACAGCAAAAGTTTCACCAAAATCTCTAAAAGAGGATGATCAAGACTCAGTAAGGAAAGCCAGAAGATCACCAGTAGAGCGGCCTTGACGGAACCCATACTGGCGATCAGATTTGTGAAGATCAGCTTGTGAAGTGACAGATGTTTAAAAATGTTTAAAGAATGTTTAAAGAAACTTTAGATAGGCAGGAAATTAAAACAATAGGACCGTAGTTTGAGGGATTAGAACGGTCACCCTTTTTAGGAACAGGTTGAATGTAGGCAAACTTCCAGCAAGAAGGAAAGGTAGATGTTGACAGACAGAGCTGAAAGAGTTTCACTAGGCAAGGTGCAAGCACGGAGGCACAGTTTCGGAGAACAATAGGAGGGACCCCATCAGGTCCATAAGCATGATAGGTGGCATGAAGTAGTCAGAGTGTGGAAGAGAGGAAGTAACAAGCCCAGAATCGTCCAAGGTAGAGTTTTTAGCAAAGGTTTGAGCGAAGAGTTCAGCTTTAGAAATAGATGTGATAGCAGTGGTGCCATCTGGTTGAAACAGAGGAGGGAGTGAAGAAGAAGCAAAGTTATTGGAAATATTTTTGGCTAGATGCCATAAGTCACGAGGGGAGTTAGATCTTGAAAGGTTTTGACACTTTCTCTTAATGGAGTTTTTGGCTAGTTGGAGAACAGACTTAGCAGGTTCCGGGCAGAAATATAAAGTGCATGAGATTCTGGTGATGGAAGGCTTAAGTACCTTTTGTGGGTCACCTCTCTATCATGTATAGCACGAGAACAAGCTGTGTTAAACCAAGGTTTAGAAGGTTTAGGAGGAGAAAAGAATGAGGAATGTATGCTTCCATGCCAGACACTATCACCTCTGTTATGCGCTCAGCACACAAAGACGGCTCTCTGACATGGAAGCAGTAGTCATTCCAAGGAAAATCGACATAATACCTCCTCAGGTCCTCCCAACTAGGAGAGGCTAAACGCCCTAGGCACTTTCTCTTAAGGGGATCCTGAGGAGGGATTGGAGCGATAGGACAAGATACAGATATGAGATTGTGATCGGAGGAGCCCAACAGAGAAGAAAGGGTGGCAGCATAAGCAGAAGAATTAGAGATCAGGAAAAGGTCAAGAATGTTGGGCATATCTCCAAGACGGTCAGGAATACGAGTAGGGTGTTGCACCAATTGCTCTAGGTTGTGGAGAATAGCATAGCAGGCTAGTTCACCAGGAAGGTCAGTGAAGGGAGAGGAAAGCCAAAGCTGGTGGTGAATATTGAAGTCTCCAAGAATGGAGATCTCTGCAAAAGGGAAGAGAGTCAGAATGTGCTCCACTTTGGAAGTTAAGTAGTCAAAGAATTTCTTATAGTCAGAGGAGTTAGGTGAGAGGTATACAGCACAGATAAATTTAGTTTGAGAGTGACACTGTAGTCGTAGCCAGATGGTGGAACACTCGGAAGATTCAAGAGCGTGGGCACGAGAGCAGGTTAAGTCATTGCGCACATAAACGCAGCATCCAGCTTTGGATCGAAAATGAGGATAGAGAAAGTAGGAGGGAAAATAAAAGGAGCTACTGTCAGTTGCCTCAGACACCTGAGTTTCAGTGAGGAAAAGAAGATGAGGTTTAGAAGAGGAGAGGTGGTGTTCTACAGGTTGAACATTAGATCTTAGACCGCGAATGTTGCAGAAGTCTTGCAGTAACCGTGTGCCTGTTTTACCTGTCTGGTGTATATGCTGCGTGTGTGTGTGTTCTGGTGTTCCCTGAGCCTATGCCTTTGTCAACCCCTGGGCCCCTACAACGCTCTGTGGCAGCCTTATTACTTTCCTATGATGAGCCATGACATCGCAAATAATGTAGCGCAATGTCTTTCTTGTGTACAAACTCACACAGCTCCTATGCTTGAATATCCGACTCCTGCTGGTCCTTTTGATGCTGTTGGACCTATGGACTTTCTGCAATTACCTCGCAGTCACCAAGAATCTTCTTATGTTCTAGTTTGTGTTGATCATTTCAGTCGCTTTGTTATTGTTGCACCTTTGCCCAACAAATCAGTTACAGTTGTGGCTTATGCTTTAGTGTCCCACCTCCTTTGCCCATTTACTACACCTTTTGTTTTGTTTTGTTTTCTGATAATGGGGTCAGAGTTTAAGAATGAGGTACTTAATACCATTTGCCAGTATTATAGAATTTCTCAGTGCTTTATTACTGCTCACCATCCAGCTTATAATGGACTTGTGGAACGGACTAATAGAAACATTTTGGAGATCCTTTTGCATGTTTCAGGTAAACCTCATGAGTCATGGGAAGATTGGCTTCCGCTGCTTCCATTAATGGTTCTGTGGATTCGTCTACGGGAAAGACTCCTCACTATTTTGTGTTTGGTGAAGAGAAACGTCTCCCTTACGACATTCTAGTAGCCCCACGTGTGCCAATGTATTCTGCTTATGACTATGCTCATTCTCATATCGGCACGTTTAGACTATCCATGCGTCTGTGCAAGAAAGACTACAGGCTTCACGCGCGGAAATGATTAATCGGGAGTACAGCCACGCCTGTGTCCCTTGGTATTGATGAAACTGTCTTTAAGGCCTTACCTCTGCGTCAGTCTAAATTAGAACCTAAACTTCCAGGCACTTTTCTCATTACAGAGAACCTTTATGGTAATTAATTAAATTTTTTTTTTATCCAAATCCAAATATCCAAATCCAAATATTTGTCCATCTTGACAGCGTGAAGAAGGCTTAGGTCCCCACCTCCTCTTTTTCTGCTTCATCAATGCTTCATTCTCCACCTGTCTCTTATACTTTTGTTCATCCTGCCCCTACACATTCCTATCATCTCCGTAGTAGGGCTATGTAAAAAAGAAGAAAAAAAAACTTTTTGGGACCCCTTTTTATATTTATCATGTATTCTCTCTCTCTCTCTCTCTCTCTCTCTCTCTCTCTCTCTCTCTCTCTCTCTCTCTCTCTCTCTCTCTCTCTCTCTCTCTCTCTCTCTCTCTCTCTCTCTCTCTCTCTCTCTCTCTCTCTGCTGTCCCAAGGAATTATCTATTTTGTTGTGCCCCTGGGAGGGATTATTATTTTCATGCCTCATGTTAGGATTGAATTGATTACTGTTTTTTGTGGTGTTCTGTAGTGATATTTATTTTTATCCTGCAGGAGGGATATTTTCATAATATTTTTGATTGTTTATATTATTATGTCCTTGTACTGTATCGTCTCGTGTGTCTTACGATGATCCACAATACATCCATATCTACGTATTTCTCATTGTTATTCTTATTATCATTGCATTTTGTGATATTTTCTGATTTGTTTTTCTACATTCTTGTTATTATGTCATAGTCTTTTCTTTTGTGTGCGTTCTCCCATTACGCACACTTACACATTTGTCCCTATATATGTACACATATTTCACATTCTCCTTATTATTAATCTTGTGCCTTATGGTATTTTCTAGGATTTTTTTTTTGTGCGTGTGCATTTACATATTTGTTTTGGCTTCACTTATTAATTTGTGTGCCTTACACAGATAAATACACTCCATGTTCAAATATCCATATTTTTTTTTTTTCTATTTGATGAGCTTGTGCCACTCACACACACATATATATATATATATATATATATATATATATATATATATATATATATATATATATATATATATATATATATATATATATATATATATATTTTCGAGAGAGAGAGAGAGAGAGAGAGAGAGAGAGAGAGAGAGAGAGAGAGAGAGAGAGAGAGAGAGAGAGAGAGAGAGAGAGAGAGAGAGACGTGGAAATAAAAACCTTCCGAAAGTGACATTCTCTGAAATTAGATATTAGGAGGAAGTTGAGAACGTTGGACATAATCTCCAACATTATTTCCTGTATGTTGTATAGAAGAATAAAGTGTGTAAAAATGGAGATCTCCAGAAATTGATATTTTTTTTTTTTTGTCATTAACTTATGCAATATTCGTGGCATTAGATCCAATTTTCAATCTGAAGGATACCACCTCTCCTCTACTAAATCTGATCTTATTAACCTCAGCGAAACACAATTGTCTGAGATAACTGACACTAGCCCCTTTTCTGTTCCCTCCTACATTTTCTATCCTCATTTTCAATCTAAAGCTGGATGTTGCGTCTAGGTGCGCAACGACGTAACTTGTTCTCGTGTCCACACTCTTGAATCTTCCGGATTTTCCACCAACTTCCTACGAGTCACTATCAAACTAAATTTACCCTGTGCTGTATATCTCTCATCTAACTCTTCTGACTATAAAAAAAAATGTTGAGCTCTTATCTTCCAGAGCGGACCACGTCCTCACTCTCTTCCCTTTTGTGGAGATTTTCATTCTTGGCAACTTCACTGTTTACCACCAGCTTTGGATTTCCTCTCCTTCTATTCACCATTCTAGTGAACTAGTCTCTGACTTTGCTATCCTCCGTTATTTTAATTGGAGGATGCAACACCCTACTCGCATTTCTCACTGTTTTTAGGATACGCTCAACATTCTTGACCTTTTCCTAAACTCTAATCCTTCTGCTTATGCTATCAATCTGTCTTCTCTGTTGGGCTCCTCCGATCACAACGTCATATTTGTATTTTGTTCTATCGGTCCAGTTCTTCAGGATCACTGAAAGCGGAGGTGCCTCTGGCGTTTTGCCTCAGCTAATTGGGAAGGACCTAATGATGTGTTACTTTGATTTTCCTTTGAATGACTACTGCTTCCGTGCAAGATACCCGTCTCTGTGTGCTGAGTGCCTAATAGATGTGATAATGTCTGACATGGAGGTGTACGTTCCTAACTCTTTCTCTAGACCTAAAAACCTTCCAGACCTTGGTTCAACACAGCCTGCTCTCGTGCAATACATGATAGAGAGGTGTCCCACACTTAAACTTTCCATCACATGAACTTAATGCACTATATGTTCTCCATCTAGCCAAAACCTCCTTAATTAATAGATAATGTCAAAATCTTTTAAATCTAACTCCCTTTGTGATTTCTGGCACCTACCCAATAAACATATCCACTACTTTCTGTTCTTTAGCTTTCCCTCCTTTATTTCAACCTAGTGCCACAACAGGTCACCTATTTCTAAAGGTCATGCCTTTGGATGATTCAGGGCTTGTTCCTCCCTCTCCTACACCCTTTAATTTATTTCCTGCTACCCATTAAGATCCTTCACAGTGATGTTTTCCATGCCCATGAAGATTCTTAAACATATATCACTTCATAACCTTGTGATCACCAGTATGGGTTCCGTCAAGGCCGCTCTTCTATTGATTTGACTTTTCATACTGAGTCTTATTCATCCTCTTTTAGGGATATTGGTGATACTTTTGTTATTGCCTTTAACATACCAAAAATACTTTGATAGAGTTTGGCACAAAACTTAATTTTTTTAAACTACCCTTTTATGACTTCTATCCTTCTCTCTGTAACTTCATCTCTAGTTTCCTTTCTGATTGTTATATTGCTGCTATGGTAGACGGTCACTGTTCTTCTCCTAAGTCTGTTATCATTGGTGTTCTTGAAGATTCTGTCCTGTCGCCGACTCTATTCCTCTAATTCATTAATCAATTTGAAATACATAATAAACATAATCAAATTCACCATCATTAAATATCTTTTAAAAACAGACTGAAAAAAAAAATCTTTAATAATTACTAACATGCCACACGGGTACGATGTCCGCTGCCAATGCAATGTGTCCACTTCTGTCACGATACCCCAATCTTTGTTATCGCACGAGTCACATCAATGTGTGACAACTGCGGCTGTTTGCACAGCTGGAAAGGCTCTTTACGTCTATACAGCAATCAGCTTTTCCACGCAGACTAAATCAACATACTGTACAAAATAGCCCAATTGTCAACATTGATATTGTTCATTATCATTCTAGGCCCATTCTCTGTCTAGTCCTATAAATAATGTGCAGATAATTACTGATGTAAATACGCATAGTGACCTAAAATTTTAATTGTCAATTATATTTGTACAAATTACTTCAGCTTTTTTTTTTATGCCTAAAAAGTTTACGCTTTAAATAGGCTAGCAACTTTTCTTTATTGTTATTATTGTTATTATTTGTAATTTTGTTAGTGGCTACAAGTAAATCTTCAAATGCTCAAATGTAGCTTAGGTCTAAGGTTTAGGTTTACAGGAACGTCATCTCTCTTTCTATAAACTTCAAACTCTATTCGCTACTAAAGGCGAAGTATCTACAGCTTCCGTCAACAGACTTTTTTGTTAGCTCTTTCTCCTTCTTCAATTTCACTCGAGGGCTTCACTATACGCAACTATGTATATTCCCAAGTATATTTTCAACCATCTTGCCAAGATTTCATTGACACGCTCTCATTAAATTCATCTGTGTTTTGTCTCTTATCACTCTCATTATATAAATTTTCTTGATTATTTGCCTTTCAGTGTGAAGCATACCTGCTCTCGTGCCCACGCTCTTGAATCTTCTGAGTTTTCAACCATCTGGCTACGACTACAGAGTCACTCTCAAACTAAATTTATCTGTGCTGTATACCTCTCACCTAACTCCTCTGACTATAAGAAATTCTTTGACTACGTAACTTCCAAAGTGCACATTCTGACCCTCTTCCCTTTTGCAGAGATCTCTATTCTTGGAGACTTCAATGTTCACCACCAGCTTTGGCTTTCCTCTCCCTTCACTGACCATCCTGGTGAACTAGCCTTCAACTTTGCTATCCTGCACGACCTAGAGCAATTGATGCAACACCCTACTCGTATTCCTGACCGTCTTGGAGATACGCCCAACATTCTTGACCTTTACCTGATCTTTAATCCTTCTGCTTATACTGCCACCCTTTTTTCTCCGTTGGGCTCCTTCGATCACAATCTCATCTCTGTATCTTGTCCTATCGCTCCAATCCCTCCTCAGGATCCCCCTAAGCGAAGGTGCCTCTGGCGTTTTGCCTCTGCTAGTAGGGGGGACCTGAGGAGGTATTATGTCGATTTTCCTTGGAATGACTACTGCTTCCGTGTCAGAGACCCGTCTTTGTGTGCTGAGCGCATAACAGAGGTGATTATGTCTGGCATGGAGGTGTACATTCCTCACTCTTTTTCTCGACCTAAACCTTCCAAACCTTGGTTTAACACAGCTTGTTCTCGTGCTATACATGATAGAGAGGTGACCCACAAAAGGTACTTAAGCCTTCCATCACCAGAATCTCATGCACTTTATATTTCTGCCCGGAACCATGCCAAGTCTGTTCTCCAACGAGCCAAAAACTCTTTCATTAACAGAAAGTGTCAGAAACTTTCAAGATCTAACTTCCCTCGTGACTTCTGGCATCTTGCCAAAAATATCTCTCAATAACTTTGTTTGTTCTTCTTTCCCTCCTTTATTTCAACCATATGGCACCACTGCTATCACATCTATTTCTAAAGTTGAACTCTTCTCTCAAACCTTTGCTAAAAACTCTACCTTTGATGATTCTGGGCTTGTTCCTCCCTCTCCTCCACCCTCTGACTACTTCATGCTACCTATTAAAAATCTTCGCAATGATGTTTTCCATGCCCTTGCTGGCCTAAACCCTCGGAAGGCTTATGGACCTGATGGGGTCCCTCCTATTGTTCTCCGAAACTGTGCCTCCGTGCTTGCACCTTACCTGGTCAAACTCTTTCAACTTTGTGTGTCAACATCTACCTTTCCTTCTTGCTGGAAGTTTGCCTGCATTCAGCCTGTTCCTAAAAAAGATGACCGTTCTAATCCCTCAAACTACCGTCCAATTGCTTTAATTTCCTGCATATCTAAAGTTTTTGAATCTATCCTCAACAGGAAGATTCTTAAACATCTATCACTTCACAACCTTCTATCTGATCGCCAGTATGGGTTCCGTCAAGGCCGTTCTACTGGTGATCTTCTGGCTTTCCTTACTGAGTCTTTGTCATCCTATTTTAGAGATTTTGGTGAAACTTTTGCTGTTGCCTTGGACATATCAAAAGCTTTTGAAAGAGTCTGGCACAAAGCTTTGATTTCCAAACTACCCTCCTACGGCTTCTATCCTTCTCTCTGTAACTCCATCTCAAGTTTCCTTTCTGACCGTTCCTCAGGGTTCTGTCCTGTCACCCAATCTCTTCTTATTATTCATTAATGATCTTCTAAACCAAACTTCTTGTGCTATCCACTCCTACGCTGATGATACCACCCTGCACTTTTCCACGTCTTTTCATAGACGTCCAACCTTCAGGATTTAAACATTTCACGCAGGGAAGCCACAGAACGCTTTACTTCTGATCTTTCTAAAATTTCTGATTGGGGCAGAGCAAACCTGGTATTGTTCAATGCCTCAAAAACTCGATTCCTACATCTATCAACTCGACACAACCTTCTAGACAACTATCCCCTCTTCTTCAATGACACTCAACTGTCCCCCCTCTTCTACACTGAACATCCTTGGTCTGTCCTTTACTTATAATCTGAACTGGAAACTTCACATCTCATCTCTAGCTAAAGCAGCTTCTATGAAGTTAGGTGTTCTGAGACGTCTCCGCCAGTTTTTCTCATCCCCCCAGCTGCTAACTCTGTACAAGGGCCTTATGCGTCCATATATGGAGTATGCTTCACATGTCTGAGGAGTTTCCACTCATACTGCTCTTCTAGACAGGGTGGAATCAAAAGCTTTTCGTCTCATCAACTCCTCTCCTCTAACTGACTGTCTTCAGCCTCTCTCTCACCGCCGCAATGTTGCATATCTAGCTGTCTTCTATCGCTATTTTCATGCTAACTGGTCTTTTGATATTGCTAACTGCATGCCTCCCCTCCTCCTGCGGCCTCGCTGCACAAGACTTTCTTCTTTTTCTCGCCTCTATTCTGTCCATCTCTCTAATGCAAGAGTTAACCAGTATACTCAATCATTCATCCCTTTCTCTGGTAAACTCTGGAACTCCCTGCCTGCTTCTGTATTCCTACCTTCCTATGACTTGAATTCCTTCAAGAGGGAGGTTTCAAGACACTTATTCTTCAATTATTGACAACAGCTTTGGACCCTTTTTATGGGATTGGCATTTCAGTGGGCTTTTTTTTTTTTTTCATCAGATTTTTGTTGGCCTTGGCCGGTGTCCCTCCTACATAAAAAAAAAAATCTTAGTTATAAGTTAGTATAAAGCTAATTTATTTATTTTATTATGTAGCATTTATCCCTTCATAATTTAAGTTCTTTATATGTATGCATATGTAAGGGAAGAGGGGTATTTGAGGTGGAATGTTTTGAGGCGAGAGGCGATATGTGTTTAGGTTTTGTATTTGAGTCAGCAAATTCTTGAGAGAGAGCGCAAGAGCCCTGAAGGGAAAAAGAGGGGTGGCGTTCTCAGGGGATGAGTTTTGGTGGTGTTGTGGTGATTGAGTGGATGTGTGGAGGTATTAGTGATGTGATGGTATAAACCTGATATCCAGGATCAGGATGGTGAGTCTTTTGTGTTCCATGAGCTCTTGTCCTCTGAAATTTGGTTGGTGAGTTGTGTCCATGACGTAACGCTGAGGGGCAGCGTCGATGTTAAGAGGCA
Organism: Scylla paramamosain; assembly: GCF_035594125.1. Taxonomy (NCBI): domain Eukaryota; kingdom Metazoa; phylum Arthropoda; class Malacostraca; order Decapoda; family Portunidae; genus Scylla; species Scylla paramamosain. Next base: position 17,915,211 of record NC_087166.1, on the reverse strand, counting down.
GCCATTTTGTGACTGGGGTTGTGGTGGTACTTCGGCGTTATTGGTGTCTTTGGGCATGGTGTTATGGTGCTATAGATGAACTATGGTGATGCCTAGTGAGATATGAGGAGGTAAAATACGGGAATGGTTATTTGGTGACGCGGTGACAGCGTCTAGGGAGATTCCTTCAGCTGGGGAAAATATTTCAGCTGTCTATGAAGGAGCAAAAGGGTTTTAATACTTTGTAAAGTGATAGGAATGTCATATATTTGTGTGTATAGCCTTTAAGCTACAGGGGAGGTGATATAAGAGCCTGAAGTAAGGGAAGCATATTGTAAATGAGTGTGGGAACTATCATGCGTTGGTCTATGGTAGAAATGTGTTCCCTAATTTCCTTTAACGTGTACTACCTCAATTTGTTTGCGAGTTAACATTATTATTAATATATCTTGTTATTATATAAAATAATTGTGTTTTCTATCCCATCACTGATTTGGTATTAAGTTGATTCCTGGCGTGCTGTGCCAAGGTAAGGGTTTTGTGAGAGGGTTTAATAGCTGGCGATTTCGGATAGATCGGGTAGGTATTCGAGGCCTTTAAAAATTCAGACCTTTAAAACTTTCTGGGATCAGTGTAACGTCCAGTTTCTTGGAAAGATAACCGGAGTCGTGACAATAGACATATGCAACGACGACGTGAAGGAGAGGCATACAGTAAGCAAGACTAGAAAAGTATTTAGCGTGAAAATAGTGGTAGAAAGTAACAAAATATGCAACATTGCAGCAATGCGAAAAAGACAGGTCAGTCAGTTGGAGGGAAGAAGTTGATAAGACGAAACATTTTTGGGTTACCCTGTCTGAAAGAACAGTGTGAATGAAACTCCATCCCTTTATATTTGTGGAGCGTATTCCTTATATGGACGGATAAGGACCCTGTACAGAGTCACCAGCTGGAAAGGTGAGACAAACTAGCGTAGACGTCTTAAAACGCCTAACAAAATTGTTTTAGCTGGGATGAGATGAGAAGTTTCCAGCTTTGATTATTAGTAAAGGATAGACCGAGGATGTTCAATGTAGAGGAGTGGAGAGTTGAGTGTCATGGAAGAAAAGAGGGTACTTATCTGGAAGGTTGTGTTGAGTTGATAGATTGAGAAATTGAGTTTTGAGGCATTGTATAACAATACGTTTGCTCTGCCCAAGTCAAAAGCTTTAGAGAGATCAGAAGTAAGGCACCCTGTGGCTTCCCTGCGTGACTAAATAAATATCTGAAGAAATGGACACCTATGAAAAGACGTGGAAAAGGGTAGAGTAGTATCAGCATAGGAGTGGATAAGTCAAAAAGTTTGGCTTAGGTCATTGATGAATAATAGAAATTCTAGAGAGTGGGTGGCAAGACAGAACCCTGAGGAACACCAGTGCGAACAGATGTAAAATAAAAACAGTTATCATCTCTCACACCTGAAATAGAACGGTCAGAAAGGAAACTTGAGATGAAGTTACATAGAAAAGTATAGAAGTCGTACGAGGGTTTTTCTGAAAATTGTAGCTTTGTGACAGAATCTATCAAAGGCTTTTGATGCAAAGTACTTAGCGTAGGTAGAGGGAACCCAAACAGAAGGTATACAATAATCAACGAAGCTCTGGTAAGTTTAGGGTACGAAAAAGATTTAGGAGATATAGTTATGTACGAACTACGTCTAAGAAACCAATCCATAGAGGCTAGAAATAGGGCAAACAGTGTATTAGGATTCATTTTTAGGAGTGTTAAAAGTAGAGGTCCCGAAGTAATATTAAAGTTATATTTGGCGAAGGTCAGACCTCATCTAGTCTACGCTCTGCAGTTCTGGTACCCATATTACAGAAAGGATACAGGTCTATTAGAATCAGTTCAAAGGAGAATGACTTAAAAAAAATACAGGGGATGAGGGATATTCATTACGAAGCGAGACTGAAGGTGTTAAATTTACATTCTTTAGAGAGACGTAGGTTAAGAAGGGACCTGACAGAAGTCTTTAAGTGGTATAACGGTTATAACAATGGGGAAGTAACCAAAATTCATAGAATCAGTTACCAGGGTAGAACAAGAAATAGCAGGTTCAAGCTTCAAAAAATAGGTTTAAAAAGAGAAAGGAAGGAATAGGTTCTCAAATAGAATGGTAGATAAATGGAACGGACTCATTAATCAAGTTGTTAGTGCTGAGTCATTAGGGAATTTTAAGAGAAGATTAGATAGATTTATGGAAGGGATAGTAGGTGGAGGTAGGTAGGTATGGTTCCTACAGAGGTTGCCACGTGAAGGCTTGATGGCTTCTTGGAGCTTCCCTTATTTATTATGTCCCCATGTTCTTATGTTTTGATATATCTAAGGCAACGAAAGGTGAAAGTTTCGCCAAAATCCCTAAAAGAAATTTAGACTCAGTAAGGAAAGCCAGATCACCAGTAGAGCGGCTACGACGAAGCCATAGTGGCGATCAGGTATGATTGTGAAATAACAAATGCTTAAAAATCTTCTTGTTGTGCATATAAAAAAAAAAAAATCTATAGAGAGGAATGAAAATCAAGTAATAGCACGGTAGTCTGAGGAATTATAACGGTCAACCTTTTTAGAATTAGACTGAATGTAGGCAAACATTCAGTAACAACGAAAGGTAGACGTTGATAGACAGAGTTGCTAGAGTTTGATAAGAGTGTAAGCACGGATGCACAGTTTCGGGCAACAATAAGAGGGGCACCATTAGGTCCATAAACTTCCCGACGGTTAGGGCCAGCGAGGGCACAGAACACATTATTGTGAAGGCATGAAATAACCACAATAAAAAGGAGAGGGAGGAACAATTCCTGAATAATGCAAGATTGATTTTTTTAGCAAAGATCTGAGGAGGGTTCAGCTTTAGAGATATGTGAGATGGCAATAGTGCCACCAACTTAAAATAGAGGAGGGAAATATGGAGAAAAGTTGTTGAAGATATTTGTGCCTAGGTACTGCTGAGTGGAGAGAAAAAATTGACATTTTCTATAAATGAAAGAATATCTTCCTAGTTGGAGAACGGTCTCTGTATGATTTCAGGCAGAAATATAAAGCACATGATATTCAGGTGATGGAAGGCTCAAGTATCGTTTGTGGGCCGCCACTCTATCATGTTTAGCACGAGAACAGGTTGAGTTAAACTTAGGTTTGGAAGATTTAGGGAGAGACAAAGTGTATGGAATGCCAGACGCTATCATCTCTGATATACGTTTAGGACACAGAGATGGGTCTCTGACCTGGAAACAGTAGTCATTCCATGGAAAATCTGAATAATAGAATAATAGTACCTCCTCCGGTCCCCTCAACTAGAAGAGGCAAAATACCAGAGGAATCTTCGCTCTGAGGGATACTGAGGAGGAACTGGACTGACAAGACAAAAAATAGATATGACATTGTAATCGGAGGAGCCTAACGGGGAAGAATGTGACAGCATGAGCAGAAAGATAAGAATTGACGAAAAGGTCTAGTATGTTAACACACATGGCATGGAAGAATACATTTTATAAGCTTCCTCGAATCCTAAAACTCATAACCTTTGTTTTGCGCTGTCCAGGATAGAGTGGTGGTTCACAAGTGCTGTGCTGCTGTCCTGTATACAGCATTTGGGAAAGCCACATATTCTGAGAAATGAAAAATCATCATTCTATATATATATATATATATATATATATATATATATATATATATATATATATATATATATATATATATATATATATATATATATATATATATATATATATATATATATTTTATTTTTATTTTTTTTATTGCTCCCCTTCTTGAAGCATAAAAGGTTTCACAGAAATCTGTGTAAAAGGATGACCTAGTTTTAGTAGGGAAACCTAGAAGATCGCCAGAGAGTTTTAAAGAGTCAATACCGACGATGAGGATTTTGTTAGAGGACATATGCTTTAAAATCCACTTGTTGAGGATAGGATCAAAAGCTTTGAAAAGACGATAAATCAAAGGTATAGGTCGGTAGATTGAAAAATTGGGGCAGTCAACCTGTTCTAAGGAACATGTTGACTGTAAGCACAAAAAAAAAAAAAAAGTCTAATAGTCAATAAGTAAAAAGCGATTCACGGAGAACGATAACGAGACTCCATAATTGTTTCGTTCGAGGATGAAAGCCAAGTATAGGAAGGTATAGGAAACAGTTTATAATAATAATATGTTCGAAGATGAGAGGAGGTAAATGAGGAACATACCATGTATCATTCAGAGTAGTGTCATAAGCAAAGGTTTGAGAGAAGAGTTTAAAATTTGAGATAAGAGATGGCAGTATGAAAAGATGAGTGAAAAGATACAAGAAAATACTTTCATATATATATATATATATATATATATATATATATATATATATATATATATATATATATATATATATATATATATATATATATATATATATATATATATATATATATATATATATATATATATATATATACGAGTATATATATATATATATATATATATATATATATATATATATATATATATATATATATATATATATATATATATATATATATATATATATATATATATATATATATATATATATATATATATATATATATATATATATATATATATATATATATATATATATATATATGTTTTTATTCGCTATATCCAGAAGCCACTCTTTATATTTTGATATTTCTTGATTTTTTTTTATGTAAGAGGAGCAAAAAAAGAAGATAAAAAAAAGGGCAAAAAAAAAAAAATAAAAATAAAAATAAGAGCCCACAGAGGTGTCAGTTCCAAAAGAAAGGTCAACAGGGTCATCCTAAACTTGAAGGTGCCTTGAAACCTCCCACATGAGTTCATGTCATGGGAAGGAGGAAATGGGGAGCTCCTGAGTTTTTAAGAAAAAAAAGGATGAATGATTGAGAATACTTGTTAAATCTTGCATTAAAGACATAATATAGGTGAGAGAAAGAAAAGGTCTTGTGCAGCGAGGCCGCAGGAGAAAGGGAGGTATGCAGTTATCAGTAAAGCAGTTAGCGTGAAAACAGCCATAGAAAAGAGCAAGAGATGCAACATTACGGTGATGAGAGAGAGGCTATTGTCAAAAAGAGTTTTTAGCAAGTTAAGTAATATATTTGGCATGATTTCGGTTAAAAAATATAAATAAAATGTGTTTCAGAAGATAGAAGATGGAATATTAATGTAAGGTCTCTTACCTGCCTCACTATCGTGGATAACACGGGAGGTAATGAAAATAGGTTTGCGAGTTTTTGTGTTAGAAAAAAAAAATATGCGAATGTATACCTTCATACCAGAGACAATTACCTCTTACGTTATATATATATATATATATATATATATATATATATATATATATATATATATATATATATATATATATATATATATATATATATATATATATATATAGTAATGTGCAGCGAGACAGTGCAGTGAAGAAAGTAAGAATGATGAAAGGAAAAATACAGTGAGAGAGAGAGAGAGAGAGAGAGAGAGAGAGAGAGAGAGAGAGAGAGAGAGAGAGAGAGAGAGAGCAAGGGTATAGACACAAGGTGTACGATGCGGAGCTGCCGATCGCATTAACTTACCATATGAATTTCCACGCACAAACACTCTTTTTTTCCCGATTAAGTTGTCCTCGACCAAAAAATAATCAGTGTTCATCTGGCCCCCTTTGTTTGCTAATGAAAATTTTTAAAAGTAGTGTTTTATTGAAGTAGAGACTGCGCAGGGAGCGGGTGTGTCCGCGTGTCTGTATATGTGTGTGTGTGTGTGTGTGTGTGTGTGTGTGTGTGTGTGTGTCACACTCCTACTCTCCCCCCTTTAGCAGCAGCACGGGAAGGCGGTTGGAGCACTTTCCCAAGGCCCTTATATTTATCGGAGACTAAGACGGGATACTAGGTAGCTGGGTCAGTTGCCTTAAGGGGAATAAGTGAATCATTACCGGCCGCACGACCCGGACTATTTATATAGAATAGGAGTCTCCGTAGTAATCTGCCAGTAAGTGTAGTTGTTACTTCCTAACTACACCCAGGGAAGTGACTCCTCGTCTGTACAAGTGTACAAGTCGAGATTGTGTGTCTATGGGCACTCTTTCGTGTCGTAGTAGTTTCTTGTGTCTTTTGTGAATAACCCTGTTTGTCTTAAATGCTACTGCGGGTTGGTGCAGTTAGTCACAAAGGATCTAAGTGTAGGAAACTTTACTCCCTCCTCAGGTCCTGAAAAGGCCTGTCGCCAAGAAGGCAGTAAACGATACGGATTTGAGGCTACAACACTCTGTTGTTCAGTGGGAAGGCTATCACGGTAGGTGGGAGCCCAACTGGGTATTATACCTCGATCATATGAGTGTATTTTTCATAGATGTGGTTGTCGATTCTTCTGCAGCTGCGAGTGTTAAGTATTGTTTGAGTATTTCCCATGTCTATGGGTAGGTAAAACAGACAGAAGACCTCAAATTAGCGTGATCTGGATTTATGACAGTTGTGGGAAGGGTGTAGAAGTCACAAGGGACCCTGTACACCCATACTTGAGCCCTGCACTGAGTCCACATACGAGGTGGCTCAGTGAAGCTTGGTGAAGTGGCTGGGAATTGTGGCTGTAACAATATATATATATATATATATATATATATATATATATATATATATATATATATATATATATATATATATATATATATATGTATTGCTTCGCGAATATTCGCAAAATGTAACCTATAAGCTGTAATATATGAGATATTTGTTGTATTTGCTATATGGTGGGGTGATACGTTTGGCGCTTGTGTTTTGTTGTTGGCCGCTCCTGGTGTCGAGTCCAAGCCAGCTGGTCACACGTGTACACCGTGTCCTAGGATCAGGAGGTTGTACACCGTGTCCTAGGATTGCTCCTTTTCTCATCTTTGGCCTGCTTTGTGTTGTTCCGCCGGCAGGTTTTCCTCTGCCATATGTGCAAGGTGTGTATATGCATGTAGTAGTCGGTTGAGAAAATCTATATCAATCTAAATGATAGAAATAGGTGTTAAAGTGATTTTGAATATTGGCAAGGGTGTTGATGGAGAAACACGTGTTATTTTGTTTATTTATTTATTTATTTATTTATTTATTTTTTTTTTTTTTTTGTAATTAACTGTAGTGTTCTGGACGTTGATGGTGTTGTCTGGCCAGTGCTGGTGTGGCCAGGACATTAATAGCGTGGTCTAGACATTGATGGGACATACAGGAGGCCAATGTTGTGAATGATTAAAGTGTTGTTTATTACGTGTTTATACTGACATATTTGATAGTTATTATGTGTTTAGCGGAGCCGCCGTGGTACAGTGGTAAAGCGCGCGCTTTGGGGGCCAAGTGGTCATCAGGCGCACGGGTCCGAATCCTGGCTACGGTCCGAGGGTACGAAGGGCATCCACTCGGGGTAACGGTTCCCAAATACTAAATCCAAAAGTCCTTCATCAGGAGGCACCGTCTCAACCCTGACAGACTAGGGAAAACTAGACGAAAAACAAGAAAAAAAAAAGTTTTTAACAGCTATTTATGTATTTATGATGTGTAATGTGAACTACTGCGGATGAATTAGACTTACAATGCTGTGTATTTATAGTATATTAGACTATAATAACTTTGCTAAAGGATTAGCGTTACAATTGCGCATTTGTTTTAATATTTTTGATAGGATTTATATGCGTTTGGGGATTTGCTGTAATGGTCTGTATAACTTTGTTTCTTTTGTATTTGGTGATTGATTGTAAGAATATTTACAGGTTGGATCAATAAATATTGATACCACTCGTGGCCCATTTGAGATCCCATCACGAAACAATCCAACAACAACACTCCTAGATGGCGGAGGGCAAGAGCACGGCGGAGGTGGGCACCCCAGCTCAAGTAGTGGGGCAAGACAAGGATGCAATCATCAAGACACTCAAGAAGCACTGCGGCATTGTCAAAGTAAGAATGCTCCCACAGGATAGCCCCATGGAAGTGTTGGATGCAGTGTACAAAGAAATATCAGAGTTATTTGATAAATTAGAAGATGTCAATGTTCACTTATTGCTGGAATGTAGTGAGGACGAACAAACCCAACATTTAGAGTATATGTGGGATTCACTAAAAGCTGAAATATGAGTGTCAGAGTAAAATTGTTAAACTTAAGCATAAACAGAAAAGACAACAAAAAGTTTCAAATGATGACAAATGCAATATTCAAATTAAGAAAGTGGAACCTCCCATATTTAGTAGTGATGTGCGTGATTTTCCTACATTTGTGAAGGACTATACATGACTGGTGGTATCCCATCATGGTAAAGATCCTTTTATTCTTAGGCAGCCATTGTCAGGAAAGGCAAGGGAGGTAGTGGGAAGACTAGATGAATTTGACGAAATGTGGAAAAGATTATATGACAGGTTTGGCTTATCAGCCAAGATACTGGATGCTGCTTTGGGTGATGTTTATGCATTAAAACCTGTACCAGAGAGCAATAAATCCAAACTCTTGCATATGATCAGTGCAGTGGAGCAAGCTTAGCTAGATTTGGGCAAGATTGACAAGTTAAATGAAATAGATAATTCCCATTGTTTGCTTAAAGTGGAAAGATTGCTTCCAATATATTTGAAGGGGTGAACTCATAAGGCAAGGATTTTCGGTGATGATGAAAAATTTGAAGAGTTGGTTAGATTTTTGGTAGAAGAACGAAAGGTAACAGAGTACATGGAGTATGATATAAGGGCATCAAAGGCTGACATGAAGGTCCCAGTTAATGCAGCCTCTACTCAGGAGAATGTAGATGAGATGTCAAGTTTGTCAATGGCTATTTGTAAGTTAGCTCAGATCCAGGAAAACTGCCAGAAACAATCGTTTGACTGTTTCAAGAACATGGTACACACAATGAGGAGCATCACATAATAATCAAGCTAGAGGCAAGCATTATGGAATGGGTCCCGGTCATAAATTTAATGTAAGAGGGTGTTGGTATCACAATAATCCATCACATGATATAAGTCAATGTGAAGCCTTCAGCAAATTACATGACGCATCAAAGATGGAAAGTTTGAAGAGAGCAGGGGCATGTTTCGCGTGTTTGGAGCCCTATTACATGAGCAGAAATTGTAACAAGAAGATATATTGTAATGTTAAGATTAATAACACTGATACATGTTGGAAATTGCATCATCCAGTATTACATTCATGTTTCTTCAAGGAGTTTCAAACAATCAAAGCATCAATAGAGCATCAATCTGAAACAGAAAGGATAGATACCTGGGTATATACAGTTCCATTAATTGACACTGAAGGCACACATTGCACTGTTGAAGCAGTGGGTTTTGAGAAAATAACTTCAGAAATTGGTGAGGTAAACATAGCGGATATTGCATCTAAGCTAGGAGTAAATCCACAAGAAATTGTTGGACCTAATGGAAAGACTGATTTGCTGATTGGCACGGATTATTATGCTCTTCTTCCCATAGTTGCAAAAATAGTAGGAAGTCTTCAGCTGATGAAAGGCCGGTTTGGATTCTGCGTAAGGGGAGATCAAGGGCTTATTGATGATGGAAAGGGCTCAAATATTTTTGTGCATCAAGTGCAAGGGACAATGACAGATGACTTTTTAATAATTAAGCCTAGATTAGAAATGCAAAAGGCGTATTGAACATTTTTTTTTTTTTTTGTGACGGAAGACTTGGGAGTGTCATGTTCACCTAAATGTGGGAGGGAAATGATCACTTGACAATAAAGGAAGAAAGGGAAGTCAATTTAATAGAGAATGGCTTAATATATGACGGAAAACATAAAAGGTGGATTGCTGAGTATCCGTGGATAAGGGATCCTAACGATCTACAGAATAATTGCTCGATGGCATATGCAAGGTTGAAGTCAACAAACAGGAAGCTAAACAAAATGGGTTTTACTCACGCACAAAAATACTGTGAACAAATTCAGGATATGATAGATAGCGGTGTTGCTCGTAAACTAACAAAGGAGGAAATGCTAAACTATGAAGGACCTGTATTATACTTACCTCACCATGAAGTCCATAAACCTGAGTCTAGATCCACCCCTCTCCGTATCGTATTCAATTCCTCTGCATCCTACATGGGGAGTTCAGTAAATGATTTTTTGGCGAAAGGGCCAGACTGTCTTAACAATATTTTAGGAGTACTATTGAGGTTTCAACAAGATTTTGTGGGTTTAACTGGGGACATCAAAAAGATGTATAACTCTGTAGATATTTCTCTTTTTGATCAAAACTGTCATAGATTCCTTTGGAGAGAGATGGATGTAGACCGTATACCTGATCATTATGCTTTGACTACAGTTACCTTTGGGGATAGACCAGGAGGAGCAATTGCCATGATAGCTCTCAGGAAAACTTCAATATCCAATCAGTGCCCAAATGCCAAAAAATTGATAGAATGTAACTCTTACGTGGATGATTTTCTGACAAGTGTTGTTGATCACGGTGAAGCCCACCGTCTAATGGAGGAAGTTGAGCTTGTGCTTAACATGGGAGGATTTGAAATCAATGAATGGACAGTGTCAGGTGACAGGAATGTGTCATTAATGCACCCAAAAATTGTAGACTCGAAGGAGAAGTTTTCAGGTTTGAGTTGGGATCCTCAAAAGAATATGTTCATGTTTAAAGTTCACCTGAACTTCTCTAAGAAAATGAAAAACTGTTTTCTAGGGCCTTATTTGACTGTTGAAGACTTAAAAAAGGTAGTGCCCAAAGTACTGTCACGAAAGATCATTTTGAGACAAGTAGCGAGTATATACGATCCATTGGGAATGGTGACTCCATTTACACTGAAAATGAAACTATTCATGAAGGAGTTGGTGGTGGATATGAATGCCGATGGCAGAAAATCTGGTTGGGATGAAACCATTGATGAAGAATTCCATCGGAAATGGAAATTGTTATTTAAGGAAATGTTCGAAATGGAATATATTTCTTTTAAAAGGTGTTTAAAGCCTAGGGATGCTGTGGGTAATCCTGATGTAGTATTTTTTTTTTTTCTGATGGAAGCATGAAAGCATTTGGGGCAGTGGCATATGTGAGATGGCATTTGATGGATGGATCTATTGAATGTGCATTGGTTGCATCAAAGAGTAAATTGGCTCCTCTTCGTCAGGTTACTGTACCACGATTAGAGTTGTGTGGGGACAGTGTTGGGGTGCAGATTAAGACAATTCATAGGGGGAAGAAATGGAATGTTCATTTGATACCGTTGTTCATATAACTGATTCAGAGATAGTGAGAGGCCAGATTCAAAAGGAATCTTTTAGATTTGACGCTTATGTGGGAAACAGAATAGCACAAATACAAGAGAAGAGTCAACCTAGCGAGTGGTACTGGGTCAGCACTGATAACAATGTTGCAGATTTGTGTACTCGTGGCTGCAGACTCAGTCTTCTCCACAAGAACTCTACCTGGCAAATAGGACCTGAATTTTTAAGGTTGTCCAAAAGGGGACTGGCCCATCAGTCAGCATTGTGGTGTTGAAATACCAGATATACTCTACGTCAGAGAGGGAAAGAGTTCATGTGCTGTAGCTGAAGTGAATATAGTTCTAAATATTGACAGGTTCAGTGATTATGATAAACTTATCAATGTAACTGCAAGAGCTGTGAATGTATCACAATCGAGATCATTGTTAGAGTTATCCAGGGAACCGAGTGCACAAGAATTGTTGAAGGCAGAGATGTTTTGGATCAAACAAGTGCAAAGGAAGAAAGATGAAAGCTGGCAATCAAGGTATGAAAGGGTAGGTCCTAGTATGAATAAAGAAGAGATAATAATTGTAGGAGCAAGGATAAGCAAATGGCTTAAAACTAACTGGAGTCAAGGAGAATATGTATTGCTAGTGCCTGAACATCCATTCACTAAGTTATTGATCCTGCACTTGCATAACCATGATCATTCACGAAAAGAAGCCACATTGCCAAGTAAATACTGGGTTACAGGGGTCAGGAAATTGATTAAGAATGAAAAAGTCTCAGTGTGTCGTATGTAGACGAATTCAAAAGGTGTATGAAGCACAATGTATGGGATCATTGCCAGAAGAAAGACTTAAACCTGCTACTCCATTTTACAATACATCATTGGATTTGTTTGGACCATTCTGTTTCAAAGCCCCTGTTAAAAGGAGAACTGAGTTAAAAGTATATGGTGTAATTTTTACATGTATGGTGCGTAGGGCTGTATACCTAAATATTGCAGAAGGATATAACACTAACATTTTTTTGAAGACATTCAGGAGATTTGTCAGTGTGAGAGCCTTTCCAAAAAGTAGTGTATTCTGATCGAGGTACTCAGCTAGTCAAGGCAAAAAAAGGATTGACTGGCGGTATAGTGGATTTGGATTTTGACGAAATTGGAAAAGAGAGGATGAGCTGGAAGTTTACCAAGGGTGCAGATGCTCCCTGGCAAAATGGGTGCTCAGAATCTCTTATAAAATCAGTTAAAAGAGCACTTACTTATTCCATAGGTGATAGGGTTCTTCAGTTTGGGGAGCTGCAAACTGCTTTTTTTTTTTTTATTTGAAGTGGCAAATTTGATTAATGAAAGGCCCATTGGGGAAAAACCTAGGAACATGTCTTTTGCCAAATGACTTGTTGTTAGGCAGGACATCTAATAAAGCTCCACCAGACATGTGTAATACTGACACCAGCCTTTTGAAGTGTTTCAAGTATGTTGATGAAGTTATCTTTTTTTTTTTTTTTTTTTTAATGGACCATGGATTTTTTTTTTTTTTCTCCACACTGATTGTTCGGGCCAAATGGCATGTAGGAAAAAGAAATATGCAGCCTGGCGATGTAGTATTAGTAAAAAGAGAGTAATGCTGTCAGAGAAAAATGGAAATTAGCCCAGTTAATGACTGCAGTGCCAGGTTCTGACAAAAAAAAAGTGCGCAATGTAATGCTGAGGTATAAGGCAATCAAATCAGGTGTTAAATATAATGGTCAACGGGGTACAGTTATTGATAACTGCATAACATTGTAGTTATTCTTCCTGTGGAAGAACAAAGCTAGTGGTGGCGGTAGTGTTTCGCGAATATTCGCAAAATGTAGCCTATAATCTGTAATATGTAATATATTTGTTGTATTTGCAATATGGTGGGGATTTGCAATTGGCGCTTGTGTTTTGTTATTGGCCGCTCGTGCCGTCGACTTCAAGCCAGCTGGTAACACGTGTAAACCGTGTCCTAGAATCAGGAGGTTGTTCCTTCCTCATCGTTGGCCGGCTTTGTGCTGTTCCGCCGGCAGGTTTTCCTCCGCCATATGTGAAAGGTGTGTATATGCATGTAGGAGTGGGTTAAGAAAATCTATATAAATCTAAATGATAGCAATAGGTGTTGAAGTGATTTTGAATATTGGCAAGGGTGTTGATGGAGAAACACGTGTTATTTTTTGTAATTAACTGCAGTGTTCTGGACGTTGTTGGTGTGGTCTAGCCAGTGCTGGTGTGGCCAGGACATTAATTGTGTGGTCTGGACATTGATGGGACATACAGGAGGCCAATGTTGTGAGTGATTAAAGTGTTGTTTATTATGTGCTTATACTGACATATTTGATAGTTATTAATTATGTCTTTAGCGGCTATTTATGTATTTATGATGTGTTATGTGAAGTGCTGCGGATGAATTAGATTTACAGTGCAGGGCATATTTATTGTATATCAAACTATAATAACTTTGCTAACTATTGCATTACAATTGGCCATTTGTTTTAATATTTTTGATATGATTTATATGCAATTGGGGATTTGCTGTACTGGTCTGTATAACTGTGTTTCTTTTGTATTTTGTATTTTTTTGTATATTTTGGTGAACACAAAGAAAATAATAATAAACTAAATAAAATCACTAAAATAACCTAGAGCGGGCACAGCAAAGTGAGACAGAACACGAACAGGTAAACATTGGAGAAATTAGACAAAAAAAAAAAAATAAAAAACACTGGTAAGTAAATAGGCAGGACACAAACATATACTACTGCTGGTTGTGTCCTGTCTTTTTTTGGCTATTTACTTACCTGTATTTTTTTATATTTTTACTTTTTTCTTATTTTTACCTGCTCTCATGTTCGTGTCCTGTCTCACTTTGCCGTGCCCTCTATGGGATATTTTATTTTATTATTATTATTTTTTTTTTCTTAATGTTTTATACTCTCTTTTATGATATACTCAATGATGTTTTCAATTTTTATTTTGATCATGCCTTGTGCGTAAGGTGAAACGTTACAGGTAATAAATGATGAAGATGCCCTGCTGTATCTCTGTTCACCTTATATATATATATATATATATATATATATATATATATATATATATATATATATATATATATATATATATATATATATATATATATATATATATATATATATATATATATATATATATATATATATATATATATATATATATATATATATATATATATATATATATATATATATATATATATATATATATATATATATATATATATATAATCCTCTATATTTACAGCTCACACAGGCTAAAGAAAGATTTTTTTTTAAATAAAAACAATCATGTGTGTCTTTACGCCACCTGATACCGATATCAAATTCATTGTATAATATAAATGCATGCGTATCTAATAAGTAACGTGAGGCAAAATGTAACGAAAAAAATAATTCACATACCGAGGAGGAAGAGAAGACTAAAGACCTGTGCAACTCGCATCATGGTTAACAGTATTCTGATACTCTTGTGATGATTACTCGTTTCCCAAACCCTTATCTACATTATCTAACAAAACTCTCTCTCTCTCTCTCTCTCTCTCTCTCTCTCTCTCTCTCTCTCTCTCTCTCTCTCTCTCTCTCTCTCTCTCTCTCTCTCTCTCTCTCTCTCTCTCTCTCTCTCTCTCTCTCTTACCACCCCCTCACCACACACACACACATACACCTGAGGTAAGTTTCCTGAGATAAATCTGAACAGTCACCAAGTTGTTTCCTATTTAGCTGGAAAATGGGTAAGTACTTTATTACCTTTAAAGATACTGATCCACACGACAACAGTTACATGTAGTACCACAAGAGTTTCGCAAAAAAATAACCCTGTTTTTGCCTTTCTCGAGTGAGGTGAGGATATTTCCTATTCTCTCTCTCTCTCTCTCTCTCTCTCTCTCTCTCTCTCTCTCTCTCTCTCTCTCTCTCTCTCTCTCTCTCTCTCTCTCTCTCTCTCTCCCTCAGTATGCCTACATTCAGCCTGTCCCTAAAAAGGGTGTCCGCTTTAATCCTTCAAACTACCATCCTATTGCTTTTATCTCCTGCCTATCTAAAGTTTTTTTTTTTTTTTTTAAATATATCCTCAACAGGAAGATTCTCAAAACATATTTCACTGCACAACCTTATATCTGGTTGCCTGTATTGGTTCCGTCGAGGCCGCTCTACTGGTGATCTGGCTTTCCATACTAAATCTTTTCATCCTCTTTTAGAGATTTTGGTGAAACTTTCGCTGTTCTCGAAGACATACCGAAAGCTTTTGATGGAGTCTAGCACAAAATTTTGTTATCAGGTAGAAATAAAAGAGGAAAAGATGAAGAAGCAAAGTTTCTGAAGAAGTTTTTTGGATATATCCCAGAAATCACGCGTGGAGTTAGATCTAGAAAGATTATCACACTTCCTATTAGTGAAGAAGTTTTAGGGTAATTGGAGAACAGGTTTGGCATGATTCCAAGGATATATTTATATATATATATATATATATATATATATATATATATATATATATATATATATATATATATATATATATATATATATATATATATATAAAATGCATGAGATTCAGGTGATAGAAGGCTTAAGTAACTTTCTTGGCCTACCTCTATATCATGTATAGCACCGAGGTGCCGGTCCCCGAGCAGTATAGAAGGCGTTAATAAAAAATGCAGGATAAGTGTCTTGAAACCTCCATCTTGAAAGAGTTCAAGTCATAGGAAGGAGGAAGTATAAAAGCAGGTAGGAAGTTCCAGAGTTTACCAGAAAAGGGGATGAATAATTGAGACCACTGGTTAACTCTTGCATTAGGGAGATGAACGGAATAGGGATGAGAGAAAGAAGAAAGTCCTGTGCAGTGAGGGATAAAGGGAGAGAGGGAGGGTTTTTTTTTTTTTTTTTTTATGTAGGAGGGTCACAGGCCAAAGGCAATAAAAATCCAATTAAAAAAAAAGAAAAATTCCACTGAGATAACTGTCCCCGAATAGGGTCCGAAGCGGTAGTCAAAAATTGAAGGAGAAGTGTCTTGAAACTTCCCTCTTGAAGGAACAGAAGTCATAGGACGGTGCAAATACAGAAGCAGGCAGGGACTTCCAGAATTTATCAGAGAAAGGGATTAAGAATACTGGTTGACTCTTGCATAAGAGAGGTGGACAAAATAGGGGTGAGAGAAAAAAGAAAGTATTGTGCAGCCGAGAGAGGAGTAGGCATACAGTTAGGAAGATCAGAAGAGCAGTTAACATGAAAATAGCGGTAGAAGATAGCAAGTGATGCAACATTAGGGCGATGAGAGAGAGGTTGAAAACAGTCAGTTAGAAGAGAGGAGTTGATGAAACGAGAAGCTTTTGATTCCACCTTGTCTAAAGGAGCCGTATGAGTAGAACCCTCCAGGACATGCTAAACATCCTCAATATATGGACGGATAAGGCACTTGTACAGAGTTAGCAGCTGGAGGGTGGGTAAAAAAAATAAAAAAAAATGGCGGAGACATCTAAGAACGCCTAACTTCATAGAAGGTGTTTTAGCTAGAGTTGACATGTGAAGTCTCAAGTTTAGATTATAAAAAAAAAAAAAAGGACTGACCGAGGATGCTCAATGTAGTAGACGGAGACAGTTGAGTGTCACTGAAGGAAAGGGGATAGTTGTCTGGAAGTCTGTGTCGAGTTGATAGAAGGAGCAATTGTGTTTTGAGGCATTGAAGAATACCAAGTTTGCTCTGCCCTAATCATAAATTTTAAAGAGATCAGAATTCAGGTGTTTGTTTGGCTTCCAGAACGCCTGACATGAACAGTTTACGTCGCGAACTGTTGGACGTCTATGAAAAGACGTGCAAAAGTGCAGGCTGGTATCATCAGCGAAGTAGTGGATAGGACAAGAAGCCCGGTTTAGAAGAACATTGATGAATAATATGAAGAGTGGGTGACAGGACAAAACACCACTGTCAATAGACCTAGAAAAAGAACAGTGACTATCTACCACAATAGCAATAGAACGGTCAGAAAGGAAACTTGAGATGAAGTTACAGAGAGAAGGATAGACGCTGTTGGAGGGTAGTTTGAAAATCAAAGCTTTGTGCCAGACTCTATCAAAGTCTTTTGATATGTCTAAGGCAACACCAAAAGTTTTACCAAAATCTCTAAAAGAGGATGACCAAGACTCAGTAACGGAAGCCCGAAGAACACCAGTAGAGCTGCCTTGAGGGAACCCATATTGTCGATCAGATAGGAGGTTGTCAAGTGATAGGTGTTTAATAATTTTTCTGTATAGGATAAATTGAAAAACTTTAGATAGGCAAGAAATTAGAGCAGTAGGACGGTATTTTTAGAGATTACAACGTCACCCTTTTTAGAAACAGAGGCTGATTATAGGCAAACTTCCAACAAGAAAGATAGATGTTGACAGGCAGACTTGAAGAAAGTGTTTCACTGGGCAAAATGCAATAGCGGAGACGCAGATTCGGAGAACAATAAGAGGGCCCCCATCAGGCTCATAAGCCTTCCGATGATTTAGGCTAGCGAGGGCATGGAAAACGTCATTCCGAAGAATTTTAATGAAGTAGATGGAGGGTGGAGTTTTTACCAAAAGGTTTGAACGAAATGCTCAGCTTTAGAGATAGATGTGATAGCAGTGGTGCCATCCGGCTGAAATAAATGAAGGAAAGAAGAAGCAAAGTTATTGCAGTTTTTTTTTTTTTTATTGGGTGGGGGGCTAGATGCCAAAAGTCACTAGGGGAGTTAGATCTTGAAAGATTTTTAACATTTTCTAATAAGGCCTAGTTGGAAAACAGACTTGGCATGATTCCGGGTAGAAATATAAAGTGCATGAGATTCTGGTGATGGAAGGCTCAAGTATCTTTTGCATTCCACCTCTCTAGCATGTTTAGCACGAGAACAGGCTGTGTTAAGCTATGGTTTGGAAATTTTATGTGAAGAAAAAGAGAGGGGAATGTACACCTCCATGCCAGACACTATCACCTCTATAATGCACTTGGCACACAGAGACGAGTCTCTGACACTGAAGCAGTAGTCATTCCAAGGAAAAAAAAACATCCTCAGGTCCCCCCAACTAGAAGAAGCAAAACTCCAGATGCTCTTCCACTTACGGGGATCCTGAGGAGGGATTGGATCGATATACAGAAATGAGATTTTGATCGGAGGAGGCCAACGGAGAAGAGATGGTAACAGCATATGCAGGATTAAAGGTTAGGAAAAGGTCAAGAATGTTGGGCGTATTTCCAAGATGGTCAGAAATAAGACTAGGGTGCTGCACCAATTGCTCTAGGTCGCGGAGATAGCAAAGTTGAAGGATGGTCAGTGAAGGGAGATAAAAGCCAAAGCTGGTGGTGAACAGTGAAGTCTCCAAGAATGGAGATCTCTTCAAAAGGGAAGAGAGTCAGAATGTTCTCCACTTTGGAAGTTAAGTAGTCAAAAAATTTCTTATAGTCAGAGGAGTTAGGTGAGAGGTATACAACACAGATAAATTTAGTTTGAGAGTGACTCTGTAGTTATAGCCAGATGGTGAAAACTCGCAAGATTCAAGAAGGTGGGCACGAGAGCAGGTTAAGTCGTTGCACACATAAATGCAACATCCAGCTTTGGATTGAAAATGAGGATAGAGAAAGTAGGAGGGAACAGAAATGGGGCTTCTGTCAATTGCCTCAGACACTTATGTTTCATTGATGAAAAGAAGATGAGGTTTAGTAGAGCAGAGGTGGTGTTCTACAGATTGAAAATTATATCTAAGTCCGCGAATGTTGCATAAGTTATTGAAGAAATAGTATGGGGGTGGATGTTAAGACAATGTCAATAGCAGAAGACTCCGAGGCTGGTGTAGGAGTCGCTATGATAATTTTGAATATTGAATGAAGGGTGTGTGTGTAATTAGGTGTTTGTAGTTTTGTGTGAAGGAAGAGAGTTGTCTTTAGAGGGCATGCTGTGACTGCCCCCTTGTGTTGTGAGACTCAAAGCGAAATGTTCAGTGAAGTCATAACTGGGTTTATGCATATGGTATGCAGTTAACATGATCAGAAGCGCAGTTGGCATGAAAATAGCGGTAAAATATAACAAGAGATACAACAGTGCGGTGATGTGAAAGAGGCTGAAGACAGCCACTTAGAAAAGAGGTGTTGATAAGACGAAAAACTTTTGATTCCATCCTGTCTAAAAGAGCGGTATGAATGGAGTCAACCCCACTCCCCCCCTCCCTGTACATGTGAAGTATACTCCATACATGAATGGATAAGGCACCTGTACAGAGTTAGCAGCTGGTGGGTGAGAAAAAAACTGGCAGAGACGACTCAGTACCCCTAACTTCATAAAAATGGTTTAGTTAGAGATGAAATGTGAAGTTCCAGTTTTGACAGACAGACCGAGAATGACCAAGTGTAGGAAACGGGGACAGTTGAGTTTCACTGAAGAGGAGGGGATATTTGTCTGGAAGGTTATGTCGAATTGATATATAAAGGATTTGAGTTTTTGAGCCACTGAACAATACTACGTTTGCTCTACTACATTCAGAATTTTTAGAGATCAGAAGTTGGGCGTTCTATGGCTTCCTTGTGTGAACTGCTCACTTCCTAATGGAACGTCTATAAAAAGACACGGAAAAGTGCAGGGTGGTATCATCAGTGCAGAAGAACAAGAACAAGTTTTGTTTAGAAGATCATTAATTAATAATAGGAAGAGAGTGGGTAACAAGAAAGACCCCTGAGGAACACCACTGATAATAGATTTAGAAAAAACAGTGACCGTCTACCACAACAGCACCATAAAGGTCAGAAAGGAAACTTGAGATAAAACTAAAGAGAGAAGAATAGAAGCCGTAAGAAAGTAGTTTGAAAATCAAAGCTTTATGCCAGACTCTATGAAAAGCTTTTGATATGTCTAAGGCAACACCAAAAGTTTCACCAGAATCTATAAAAGAGGATGACTAAGAGTCAGTAAATAAAGCCAGAAGATCACCAGTAAAGTGGCCTTGATGGAACCCATACTGGCGATGAGATGAAAAATTGTAAAATGATAGATGTTTAAGAATCGTCCTGTTCAGGATAGATTCACAACTTTAAATAGGCAGGCAATTGAATTAATAAGACGGTAGTTTCAGGGACTAGAACGGGCACCCTTTTTAGGAACAGGCAGAATGAACTTCCAGAAAGAAGGAAAGCTAAATGTTTACAGACAGTGTTGAAAGAGTTTGACTAGGCAAGGTGCTAACACGGAGGCTTAGTTTCGGAGAATAATAGGAGGGACCCCATCAGATCAATAAGCCTTCCGATGGTTATGCCATCTAGGGCTTGGAAAACTTGGGTGTTCCTATGACCTATTGACAGAGGTTAGACGGGGCTTCGGTCCCTGATCATCCCTACTTAGGGGGAGAGGGCTGTCCATGCTAGCAAGGTCGCCAATGTGAGACAAAACAAAATTATTCTCTAAGTTAGGCTGTCAAAACAAGGAAAGGTGTCGCCCGCCAAAGGAGCAACCTTTAGTGGTCCTCCTGTGTTGGGTGTTTGGATGTCATGGGTGGGATGCGTTGTGGGAGGAGGTCTTAGTTCCACCGTGGACAAACTTTCGAATGATGATGAGCCACTTTATATATATATATATATATATATATATATATATATATATATATATATATATATATATATATATATATATATATATATATATATATATATATATATATATATATATATATATATATATATTCTTATAAGTAAGCATGAAAATTCCTCTGGTCTTCGATGCTACGAACATGCAGGGTGAAGCTCGCACTCCCCTTGCCGCTGATTCTCATGCTGGAAGACTCCACGGGTTAGCTGTTGAGTTTTGTCTTGACACTGGGATGATAATCAATATCTATACATTCTTGTCATACCGTGCTATTCACTCTGCTTTCAGGCCTTTCAGGACATTTACCTGTATCCGTCTCAAATATGACGGTGACTGTATTTTTAATATGTGCTATGTGACATTTATATCTGATATTATTGCCAAAGGTGCTCCTGAGGGAATATAATATATGCGTCTTTGAGACGCCAACTTATGCTGAGATCATTCCATCAAGCAATGTAGCCGACAGTAAGAATGCTTATTGTCCTAACCTCTTCGATGATGCTCCCAAACTTCGCCACGCACCTGCACCTTACTGGTTTGTGACACATTATAGGGAAGGCCGAGATAACTTTATGCACTCTGCTAAGTGGTCTTCAAGGCCGCCAGGGTGGCACTGCAATAGCCTGGTTCGCAACGACATACCTTATGTTTGTCTCGAACTACAAACTCCACAACTGGCTGTTGCAGTCAAAATCTTTTTAGACCGGCTTTTTATAATATGTATGATATGTATATTATAATATGTATAATATGTATAATAATGTACTTTGTATTGAAGTCGAGAGGGGAGATCTTGATCACCTTCAGCAAGACCTTCCCTCTCCTTTTCTTTAGCTAAGAGATTTTAATTGTTGTCATCAGCTGTCGGGTGACACCACAATCAACCCTAGAAATGTTTTACTTGCTTCTTTCATAGAGGATGAATAGTTACTTCGTGTTTAAATTCAGTGCATTTCCATGGTCAAACTGGTACTTCTACAGCAACTCATATTTTTTTTCAGTTCTCCTAATGCTCATTTATATTTTATTTGATAGCTTTTACCAGATTTATGACAGCGATCACTCTCCTATAATATTGCAATATTCTCATACTGCCCGGTGGTGTCTAGATAGAGCTGACTTTATACATAACTCATTTCACCTTGTTCACCTTGATAGTTCTGACGAGGCTGAAACACATTTTAGTGATATATTACAATCTGCTACTCTACAATCCGTCCCTAGGAAGTCTGACTCTTTTCGCAAACGTCCGCTCCCATGCTGAAACAGCGATTGTTCTACTGTTTTGGGGGCGAGGCGTGCTGCTCTTGGTTTAGAGCTCAAGTAGCTTTGTTGGTTAGCTTACAAACGAAAACGTGTCTTGGTTTAGAGCTCAAGTAGCTTTGTTGGTTAGCTTACAAACGAAAAAGGACGACTAGAACTGGCCATTATTAAAGCCACAGACATAGTTTGCTTGTTGAGTAGCTAGAAACTCAGGCTTGCTGCAAAGCCGTTAAGAAAAATAAAACACCAGTATCTGACATCATAACAAGGAATTCAATGATCATCTTCCGCAGGGATCGGCTGCCATGTATATGCTCTGTAGTCCATGTATTCCTAGCTTGCAAATGTCCATGAACTAATTTTGTAACATCGTTACTTACTGGGCAGTGGCTCTTGTAACCTCGTGCTGACTGGTCAACTGTACTCATAAGCTGAGCTTCCAACACTGCAATTTAAATTGTCATGATAAAAAAAAAAAAAAGTTTTTTATCAGATTTGTTAAACAAGGAGGAAAGAAAGGGATGTAAGGAACTTTTCATCCAAAGCTGTAGGGGCGCGGCAACAACGGCTCGACATCGTGAGGAGAAACTCTTAAACCCACCTGAAAATAATAACACAAACAATGTAATAACTCAAACAATGGAATTTATTTCATAAGAATAATCAGAAATATGTATAAATTATATACTCCTCACTGACAAGTATGAGACAGCATCCTCATTCTAGCAGTTATCACCTGCAAAGATTCCATCCAGTGACCGAGTCTTGACTGTTGTTATTTGTGCATTTTCTGTTTCTCATGTGAGCCGAACTGTAGAGTTTTTTTTTTTTTTTTATGAAAGGAAAATAATTTTGCCTTTCTTTAAGTTATGGAACTAAGTAGTAGGGAGAAAATAAACTTAGTGAAATAAAAAATAGATAATTTAAAAGTAAATACGTATGTAAATCATATTCTTTTGTTAATTATTAATAAATTTTGCTGATAAATTAGGTACATGACGTAACTACTGAAAGTAATTACATATCATTACAAAGGGAGTATTAGCTCAAATTAATTACGTATTGTAATTGTGACTGCATTTAATTAAGTATTAATGGCGTGTCATTTTTATCTTTCTCACACGTTACTAAGACTTTACAGACTATTTATAAAGTTTGTTACTATTTTCACAAGTATCCTATTTATTCACTTGGATACGGGAGCTATCCAGATGTGTGTCTGATGCTGGACAACAGTCTCAATATATGCTGGAAATCAGTCGATTAATATATATATATATATATATATATATATATATATATATATATATATATATATATATATATATATATATATATATATATATATATATATATATATATATATATATATATATATATATATATATATATATATATATATATATATATATATATATATATATATATATATATATATATATATATATATATATATATATATACTTCCTTATTTATTGTAGAAGTGTATACATTCATCTTTTTAGTATTTTTTCTTTACAAGATTTTATCCCTAATTCACAAATTTTATGAAAACATTGATTTAACCATAGCATGATTCAAACTAATCTCATGGAACTCCTGCAGAACTTTAAGAATTCAAACTACAGGAAGGTTGAAGCTGACTCCAAGTAACTGATGAGGGAGTAGGATGTATAGGTTTGTCCAGCCAATTAATTATTTCCTCCATCACAATGCGATTCTTTCGCCAGCCTTTTGCCACATAGTCGTAGATGGCGAGATGAATTGCAAATATTGGATCAGCCCATACAGCTGTTGGGAGAGAACATTAATTGATTATTTCGTAACACACACACACACACACACACCCACACACACACACACACACACACACACACACACACACACACACACACACACACACACACACACACGCGCTCGAAGACATACTCGTATGTGTTTGTGTGTGTGTATATATATATATATATATATATATATATATATATATATATATATATATATATATATATATATATATATATTTTTTTTTTTTTTTTTTTTTATTTTTTATTTTTTATTTTTTTTCCTTATGTAGGAAGGACACTGGCCAAGGGCAACAAAAATCTAATAAAAAAAAAAATGCCCACTGAAATGCCAGTCCCATAAAAGGGTCAAAGCAGTGGTCAAAAATTGATGGATAAGTGTCTTGAAACCTTCCTCTTGAAGGAATTCAAGTCATAGGAAGGTGAAAATACAGAAGCAGGCAGGGAGTTCCAGAGTTTACCAGAGAAAGGGATGAATGATTGAGAATACTGGTTAACTCTTGCGTTAGAGAGGTGGACAGAATAGGGGTGAGAGAAAGATGAAAGTCTTGTGCAGCGAGGCCGCGGAAGGAGGGGAGGCATGCAGTTAGCAAGATCGGAAGAGCAGTTAACACGAAAATAGCGGTAGAAGACAGCTAGATATGCAACATTGCGGCGGTGAGAGAGAGGCTGAAGACAGTCAGTTAGAGGAGAGGAGTTGATGAGACGAAAAGCTTTTCATTCCACACTGTCTAGAAGAGCAGTATGAGTGGAACCCCCCCAGACATGTGAAGCATACTCCATACATGGACGGATAAGGCCCTTGTACAGAGTTAGCAGCTGGGGAGGTGAGAAAAAATGGCGGAGACGTCTCAGAACATCTAACTTCATAGAAGCTGTTTTAGCTAGAGATGAGATGTGAAGTTTCCAGTTCAGATTATAAGTAAAGGACAGACCGAGGATGTTCAGTGTAGAAGAGGGGGACAGTTGAGTGTCATTGAAGAAGAGGGGATAGTTGTCTGGAACGTTGTGTCGAGTTGATAGATGAAGGAATTGAGTTTTTGAGGCATTGAACAATACCAAGTTTGCTCTGCCCCAATCAAAAATTTTAGATCAGAAATCAGGCATTCTGTAGCTTCCCTGCGTGATATGTTTACCTCCTGAAGGGTTGGACGTCTATGAAAAGACGTGGAAAAGTGTAGGGTGGTATCATCAGCATAGGAGTGGATAGGGCAAGAAGTTTGGTTTAGAAGATCATTAATGAATAATAAGAAGAGAGTGGGTGACAGGACAGAACCCTGAGGAACACCACTGTTAATAGATTTAGGAGAAGAACAGTGACCGTCTACCACAGCAGCAATATAACGGTCAGAAAGGAAACTTGAGATGAAGTTACAGAGAGAAGGATAGAAACCGTAGGAGGGTAGTTTGGAAATCAAAGCTTTGTGCCAGACTCTATCAAAAGCTTTTGATATGTCCAAGGCAACTGCAAAAGTTTCACCAAAATCTCTAAAAGAGGATGACCAAGACTCAGTAAGGAAAGCCAGAAGATCACCAGTAGAGCGGCCTTGACGGAACCCATACTGGCGATCAGATAGAAGGTTGTGAAGTGATAGATGTTTAAGAATCTTCCTGTTGAGGATAGATTCAAAAACTTTAGATAAGCAGGAAATTAAAGCAATAGGACGGTAGTTTGAGGGATTAGAGCGGTCACCCTTTTTAGGAACAGGTTGAATGTAGGCAAACTTCCAGCAAGAAGGAAAGGTAGATGTTGACAGACAGAGCTGAAAGAGTTTGACTAGGCAAGGTGCAAGCACGGAGGCACAGTTTCGGAGAACAATAGGAGGGACCCCATCAGGTCCATAAGCCTTCCGAGGGTTTAGACCAGAGAGGGCATGGAAAACATCATTACGAAGAATTTTAATACGTGGCATGAAGTAGTCAGAGGGTGGAGGAGAGGGAGGAACAAGCCCAGAATCGTTCAAGGTAAAGTTTTTAGCAAAGGTTTGAGCAAAGAGTTCAGCTTTAGAAATAGATGTGATAGCAGTGGTGCCATCTGGTTGAAGTAGAGGAGGGAAAGAAGAAGAAGCAAAGTTATTGGAGATATTTTTAGCTAGATGCCAGAAATCACGAGGGGAGTTAGATCTTGAAAGGTTTTGACATTTTCTGTTAATGAAGGAGTTTTTGGCTAGTTGGAGAACAGACTTGGCATGGTTCCGGGCAGAAATATAAAGTGCATGAGATTCTGGTGATGGAAGGCTTAAGTACCTTTTGTGGGCCATCTCTCTATCATGTATAGCACGAGAACAAGCTGTGTTAAACCAAGGTTTAGAAGGTTTAGGACGAGAAAAAGAGTGAGGAATGTACGCCTCCATGCCAGACACTATCACCTCTTTTATGCGCTCAGCACACAAAGACGGGTCTCTGACACGGAAGCAGTAGTCATTCCAAGGAAAATCAGCAAAATACCTCCTCAGGTCCTCCCAACTAGCAGAGGCAAAACGCCAGAGGCACCTTCGCTTAGGGGGATCCTGAGGAGGGATTGGAGTGATAGGACAAGATAAAGATATGAGATTGTGATCGGAGGAGCCCAACGGAGAAGAAAGGGTGACAGCATAAGCAGAAGGATTAGAGGTCAGGAAAAGGTCAAGAATGTTGGGCGTATCTCCAAGACGGTCAGGAATACGAGTAGGGTGTTGCACCAACTGCTCTAGGTCATGGAGGATAGCAGAGTTGTAGGCTAGTTCACCAGGATGGTCAGTGAAGGGAGAGGAAAGCCAAAGCTGGTGGTGAACATTGAAGTCTCCAAGAATGGAGATCTCTGCAAAAGGGAAGAGGGTCAGAATGTGCTCCACTTTGGAAGTTAAGTAGTCAAAGAATTTCTTATAGTCAGAGGAGTTAGGAGAGAGGTATACAGCACAGATAAATTTAGTATGAGAATGACTCTGTAGTTGTAGCCAGATGGTGGAAAACTCGGAAGATTCAAGAGCGTGGGCACGAGAGCAGGTTAAGTCATTGCGCACATAAACGCAGCATCCAGCTTTGGATCGAAAATGAGGATAGAGAAAGTAGGAGGGAACAGAAAAGGGGCTACTGTCAGTTGCCTCAGACACCTGAGTTTCAGTGAGGAAAAGAAGATGAGGTTTAGAAGAGGAGAGGTGGTGTTCTACAGATTGAAAATTAGATCTTAGACCGCGAATGTTGCAGAAGTTAATGAAGAAAAAGTTGAGGGGGGTGTCAAGACACTTAGGGTCGTCGACGGAAAGGCAGTCCGACCTGGGGACATTTATGGTCCCCTCCCCAGATGGGGACTCCGAGGCTGGTGTAGGAGTCGCCATGATTTTAAAATTTTTGAGTGAAGGGTGTGTGTGTTATTAGGTGCTTGTAGTTTTGTGTGGAGGAAGAGAGTTGTCTTTAGAGGGCATGCTGTGACTACCCCCTTGTGTTGTGAGACACAAAGGGAAACGTTCAGTGAGGTCACAGCTGGGTTTAATGGTAAGTTCACAGCACCCCCTGAACAGTGCTTTAGACCTCACTGGGAGTAATTATCGTTTCGGCAGGTGTCTACTGCCTCCTCCTACCAGAGTTTCGTTGTTTATTGTGTACCTACTGTGTGGGTTTCCTCTAACTACGCTAAGTACTTTGCACTTGTTGATATTAAACTGCAATTGCCATCTATCGATACATTCGCCTGCAAGGCAATTGCATCCGATTCTGATCTAATTAATCTACCTATCTTTGTGTCATCCGCAAACTTACTAGCATCACTACTAATTCCACTATCCAAGTCATTGATATATTTTAAAAATAACAATGGACTTAATACTGATCCCTGTGATAAATCACTAATTATATTACCCTACTCGGATTTAGAGCCGTTTATTACAACTCTTTGTCGCCTGTCACTTAGCCGTGATTTTATCCTGCGTAACACCTTCCCATCCATCCCGTGTGCCCTAACCTTTCTCAGGAGCCTGTTGTCAAACGCTTTACTGAAGTCCAGATATAAGATGACATAACTATCACTATTATCTACTGCCTCGTACACTTTACTATAAAAAAAATATTAACAAGTTCGTCAGGCAAGACTTCCCCTTCGTGAAGTCATGCTGTGACTGATTTATCAAGTTATGTTTGTCTAAATGCTCCCTAATGTTCTTCGCTATTATTGACTCCATTATTTAACCTACAACAGAAGTTAACCTGACAGCTCTATAATTAGAGGCTAAAGTTTTATCTCCTTTCTTAAAGATAGGTACTACATTAGCCTGCCTCCTCATTATTGGTACCTCACCTGACTCAAGTTGTTTCCTAAAGACAGAAACTAGCGGCTCACTCGAACAAAGGGAAAGATTTATAAAACAATGGTGAGACCCGCCATGCTGTACGGTATGGAAACAGTACCGCTAACGAAAAAAGCAGGAAGCGGAGGAGTTGGAAGTAGCGGAATTGAAGATGTTGCGATTTTGCTCTTGGAGTGACGAGGATGGATAAAATCTGAAATTATTACATCAGAGGAACAACACACGTACGTCGGTTTGGGGGCAAAGCAAAGGAGGCTAGGCTGAGGTGGTTTGGATATGTCAGGAGGAGTGACGAGGGGTATGTTTGGAGGAGGATGCTGGACATGGATCTACCTGGCAGGAAGAAGAGAGCGAGACCGAAGAAAGGTTTATGGATGCTGTGAAGGGAGACATGCAAGTGGCGGGCGTGACAGAGGCGCAAAAGATCCAGCGCAATGGATAAGAGTGATCCGCTGTGGCAACCCCTAAATGGGAGCAATCGAAAGAAGAAGAAAGTAACGGCTTACTAATAACCTCTTTGCATTCCTTAAGTACTTTGGGATATATTTCATCTGGTCCTGGTGTCTTGAATTTTTTTTAGCCTATCTATCTCCTATTCCACTATCTCCTTAGTTATGGTAATGCCTGTCAGTTTCTCATTCTCATCTACTCTAAACATCTGTTCACTATTTGGCATATCTTGCATATTTTCCTGGGTGAAGACAGTTAATAAAAATACTCATTCAGAATTTTGCTGATTTCCACCCCAGAACTAACCAACTCTCCATATGCTGCCTTTAATGGACCTCTAGTTTCCTTGTTCTTTGTCCTGTATATCTGATAAAAATCCCTTGGGGTTCGTCTTCGCCTGGCTGGCTACCTTTAATTCATAATTGCTTTTAGCTTTCCTCGTTAACCTCCTGACAGTTCTAACTAATTCATTTTATTGTGGCCTTAAAATTATTTCCCCTGCTTTTAATCTCTTATATATACTTCTATTCCGCGCTAAACATTGTTTTAACCTAACAATCATCCACTTAGGAAAATTTTTCTGTGATCTTATTGTTCTGTACGGGATGTTTGCTAATTGTCCTGTATGCAATTTATCTACGATATATACATATATATATACATATATATATATATATATATATATATATATATATATATATATATATATATATATATATATATATATATATATATATATATATATATATATATAAATTTACCTATTACTTTGTGATGGTGGTTATGGTGATGGATGCTGTGGTAATGAGTGCCAACAGATATCTTTGTTTATTAAAATTCAATGGTCTGTTTTTTTTTATTTTTTATCAACTGTTGTGAAAAGCAACAACTCACAATGATATTTCTTATTTAAAAGTCAGTGATGTCTTAAATCATATTTCATTTTTTTTTTTAACAATTCACACACACACACACACACACACTGCCTCCTGGTTCACTGGTGAAGGGGCCGAGTCTGGCCGCCATGGCCATCCTGGTCTACGCCTCTGCCATCTCCACCTGGTGGTAACCCGACTTCAGGTCGAGTGTGGAGAACCACCTGGGCCCCACCAGCGCGTCGAGCGTGTCATCAATCCTCGGCAGGGAGTAAGAGTCCTTGGCAGTCAGGTCATTCAGCGCCCGGTAGTCCACACAGAAGCGCTGCGTGCTGTCCTTCTTCTTAACCAGGAATACAGCTGATGACCACGGACTGTCCGACCGCTCAATCACCCCTTGCGCTGCCAGCTCGTTGACGGTGCGCTGCATCTCCTCTCGCCTGGCTGGTGCGATACGTCGGGGCGGGCTCTTGATGGGCGAACTGCTTCCCGTGTTGATGCTGTGCTTCACCAACCCAGTGCGGCCCAGGTACATGTCACCCCTGCTAAAGACATCCGCGTACTGAGCCAGGGTGTGGCGCACCTTCTCCGTCTGCGCCTCCGGCAGGTTAGCGGCACTCCGGTGAGCCAAATACTCCAGAAAGTCGGGCAGCGGCCTCACAGCAACCACCTCTGCGCTCCCCGACACCTCCTCAGGGCGTTCCACTTCCTCACAAGTGCCCAGCTTAGCTCCAGCGGGCACCTTCCGAGCCTCATCGGAGAGGTTAGCTACCAGCACCGTAACTAACTCTTCTCCCGCTTGAACGAAGCTCCGCCCAATTGCCACGCCGTCAGCCAATCGCAAGTTTTCTGAGGGGTTCAACATGCCTTCCGATCCACGCATCGCTCTGGACGGTCGACACTGGAATCTGGCCTCTGTCCTAGGGGCAAGGTGCACTCTCTCAGCCACAACTACCTCCGCACAGCCGACCTCCGGAAGCAAGGGCACTTCTTGGCCACGCAACCTAACCAGCTTCCGTCGAAGGTCGACACAAGCCTTGCTCTGCGTCAGGTAGTAGAGTCCCAGCAGACATGGTTCGTCCAAGTCGGCGACGTACACCGGCAGCCGCTCCACAGCGCTGCCCACGCCGATACGAACATCCACTGGGCCCTTGAGCTGCACACAGTGCCCCATCACACCACACAGCCTCTTTGGAGCGTCTGGGACTCGAGTAGCGGCCAGCATGTCAGGCAGCACCAAAGTCTTCTCAGCCCCGGTGTTCACTGTCAGGCGGCATGGGTTCCCGTCCACTAAGCCCTCCACCTGCATCACGCTGGTTGTCTGGCGGCAGCTTACACAAGGCGGGGCACGGGGACTTAGGATGGCTAGGGTTCGGCCCCCTTCTCCAGCCTGTCCGAGTTTCCCGCCTGCACCACTTCTTTTGGCTTGGGGCAGGCACTGGAGCGGTGGCCAGACTTGTTGCAGTCCTTGCAGCAAGGCTGAATGGCATCAGAACCCAGCCGGACGAGAGAACGCGTCCTTTGTTCCCTCGTACACCGACTGCGTCCGTGGCCCTTCTCGCCACAGCCCCAACATGAGCCACGAAAACCGTCTCGGCTTGCCTTCCTCGACGGTGGCTTCTTCACCTTCTCCTTCCGGCCTCGGAGGTCACGGCGGGGTTGGGCAGCCGCCCCTTGGCCGCTGGTCGTCTTCAGGAAGGCCTCGAATTCCAAGGCCCTCACCAGCGCTACCTGCAGGTCCCCAGGGTGCGCCTGCTTGACGTAGATTTGCAGCTGCTGGTCATCTAGGGCGTCAATAAAGGAATCTCGGGCCACCACCACAATTATTTCTTCCGGGGCCGCGGGATACGACTCCACGTCCTGCGCCAACTGGGACAGCGTCTCGCCCTGCTCCCGAGTCCTCTTCTTCAGGCGAGCCCGGTACACCTCGGCCTGGTGGTGGTGCCCAAGGCGATGCCGAAGGGCCTCTGCCACACTTCCATAATAGGCACGTTGGGCCGGCGGCAGGTGCCCCACGACCTCTACAACGGGGCCTCGCAGCGCTGTTGTCAACTGAAGCGCCTTCTCAGCCTCGCTCCAGCCCTGGGCAGAGGCTAGCATCTCGAACTGGGCGACGTAAGACTCCCAGGCCACCTTCCCGTCGTACTCCGCCAGCTTGCATTTCACCAAACGCCGGGAAACCGAAGGACTAAGGAGTGGAGAACGCGACTCGTGCGGGCAGCTGGCGGGGCGGCCGGGGAAGGGAGACAGAATGGGTGATGAGGGCAGAAGGGCCGGTTGACTGAGCCCCAGCCTGCCACCAGCCGGGCTCAAGGGAGGGGTTCCGATGGCTCCCCAGCCCCCTGAAGGAGCTACCGGCTCTGACACGACGCTGCGAGGCCCCCGAGCCGAGGGTTCTTGCCAAGGGCCCAAGGCAGGCCCCAGCAGGTCCACCACCCCGGCGGTTCCCGCCAGAACACGTAGGGCCGCCTGTTCCTCCGCGCGCGCTGTTGCCAGCTCGCGCCGCTGCTTTTCCGTCCTCACCTCTTCCTTCAGGCCCTGGTCCTCACCTTCCAGAGTCTGCACCTTGTCCAGCAGTTCATTCCTAACGCTGTTGCAAGCCTGGTCTGTGTACTGTTGTGTTTCCGCCTTCAAGGACGCCACGCTGCTCTGTAGCATATCCTCAAGATGGCGGACCTGGTCGTCCACCCGTTGAGCCTGCTCACGTGCCGTCTGAGCCTGTGCTTCACGGTCCACTGCCATTTCCTGCCTCATACCGGCCAGCATGGTAGCAATCAAGTCCATCTGTCCCGGTTTAACTTCACTCGAGCCGCCCTCGGCCCCATCATGGCGGCCATCTTCTGACTCCAAGATAACTCACCGTCTCTCACTGCTCACTGTTCCCTGGATCTCACTCTATGACACCACTTGTTGCGTCCATCCCTCACTCCGGGAGGACGCGTTATCCACACGGGCACGGGTCAAGAAACTGGAGTAGCGGGGCCTCAAATAAGTCATACTCTGAACGCCAGAACAGGGCACACACACACGAGGCCAGGCCGGGGCACAAGGGAAAACACAGGCACTATTTCCTAGGTTTATTGACAAATCCTCCGCAAGTACACTGCTTTACAAGTTCACAGGGACACCACAAGTCTCCCAGGGCACGACAGGCACTCAACAGGGCACTCAACAGGCAGGGAAACACTTCCAAAGCAGGCAGGCACAGGCTCGCTACCTCTCCGACCACGGGCCATGCATCTCCGCTCTCTCTCTTTTCCCGCCTCTACCAGTGCTGCCATCTCCAGCAGTGCTGCCACCCACACCCATACCCCTGGTGTAACAATATATAAATATATATATATATATATATATATATATATATATATATATATATATATATATATATATATATATATATATATATATATATATATATATATATATATATATATATACAGTGACAGAAGATAAAATTCCGAGCCATAGTAGCGATGAACATGGAAAGCATCCAGTTTTCTTTCTTCCTTTTTTTCTTGCTATAAAGGAAGAAAGAACACTCTGGATGCTGTCCCTGTTCTTCTCTAATATATATATATATATATATATATATATATATATATATATATATATATATATATATATATATATATATATATATATATATATATATATATATATATATATATATATATATATATATATATATATATATATATATATATATATATATATATATATATATATATATATATATATATATATATATATATATATATATATATATATATATATATATATATATATATATATATATATATATATATATATATATATATATATATATATATATATATATATATATATATATATATATATATATATATATATATATATATATATATATATATATATATATATATATATATATATATATATATATATATATATATATATATATATATATATATATATATATATATATATATATATATATATATATATATATAGCGCGGATATTATTCTAGGAGGTTCAGGCTACATGTTCAGGACGTGTCTAAGTGTCATCCCTAGCCTGTCTCTCTTCTCATCTCCCACTCATTATTCTTTTATCATTCATTGTTACTACTTCCGTCATTTTATATCACATTATCTCGCTGCACATAACTATATATATATATATATATATATATACTCGTATATATATATATATATATATATATATATATATATATATATATATATATATATATATATATATATATATATATATATATATATATATATATATATATATATATATATATATATATATATATATATATATATATATATATATATGCAGCGAGATAATGCGATATAAAATGAATTTATATCACATTATCTCGGATGTCCAGCGAGGTGTTATACGAGTACAACGACCATTTACATATTATTGGATGTTATAACTGTTTTTCCTATATGTGGTTGTCGATTCTTTCACAGCTGTGGGTGTTAAGTGATGTTAGAGTATTTTGCTTATCTGCAGGTCGATAAAACAGACTGGCAACCTCAATTAGTGTCACATGGTGTTATGATCGTTGTAAAAAGGGTGCAGGAGTCACATGGGACCCTGTACATCCGTCTTTGAGCTCTGCATTGAGTCCACGCAGGATGTGGTTCAAGGAAGCTAGTCCAGGTGTGGCAGGTTTGTGAAGGGGCTGGGAATTGTGGTCGTAACAGAAATTGGCAACTTCGCAAGGATTGCTGGAAGACTCGTCGCCACGTGGGGGAGAGAGAGTTTGTTCATTGTTTTGTTGCTTTTTGTGTGCCCACATTGAGCGTAAGCCATGGAGGGCAAGGGTGGTAGCCAGCTTGACTTGCGACCTTAGTTCCAAGTCTCTGCTGGGAGCGGCAGTGCAGATTTGGCCTAGTTTGGTGTGAGAACACTTAGTCCCACACATAGCGTCCACGGACGCTATGTGTGGGACGCCTGCTTGCAGAGTTGGTGGCTTCTCCCAGACCAAAGGTATGTCTGAGGAGGTATGTCTGGAGGAGGCTCCAGTTCGAAGCTGAAGCCGAGGAAAGGAGGTTGAAGACTGAGGAGGCTATAGAAGCCAGGAGGCTTGAAGCCAAGAGGGAAGCAAAGAGGCTTGAGGCCAAAAAGTAGAAGGAAATGAAATTACTTGAGCAAGAGAAAGAGATGAGGCTACTTGAAGCCGAGAAGGAGGCGAAGATTTATGAGAGAGAGGAGGATGAGAAGAATAGGATACCTGAGCTGGAGAAGACTCAGAGTGAAGTCAATTCACTTCATGGCTTCAGGAGAGAAGGAGTTAAGGAGGATACAGTAGAAAGCCAGATTGTGAAGAGCTTGAAGTTGATTCCTGAGTTCGATGAAAAAAAAAGTGACGGAGTGGTTTAGGAGATTTGAGAAGAAAGCCTCAGAATCTGATTGGCCTCAGTAGAGATGGGTTGACCTGGTGGCTAAAATGTTGAAGCGTAAGGCCTTTGAAGTTTATGATAGGATGTCAGTAGAAGATATGGAGGAATACGAAGAGTCCTGAGAGCGTATGAGCTGTAGCCTGAGACGTACAGGGTGTTATTCTGTAGAGGAAAGAAGAGGCCTAGTGACTCCTATTTAGAGTGTGTTCGCTTCTTGGAGGAGACGTTCGAGAAATGGATTGCTAGCGAGCAGGCCACCTATTACAGTGAATTAAAGGAATTCATGGTAATGGAGCAGTTTACTAACGTGGCTGAGAAGGAGTTAATATCGCTGCTCCGTGAAAAAAATAATTTAAACCTTGAAGGAGGCGACTACATGGGCAGATGACCATGTGTTGGCGCACCTGGCCTGTGCCACGGTGGATTGGTGGTATGTCTGGTAGGGCTAGTGATGTGGCTGGTGGCGCGGCCGGTGCCAGTCTGTCTGGAAGACCGCTTTACAATAGTGGCTTCGGAAATAAGTCTGGGCGAGTTAGCCCTGTTGGTAATGTTTCCACCCAGCCCACGACGGAGACAATCTGGGAGCATGCAACACAGCACTCCTAGGTATATTGTGCACGCCCACGTGTTATTATTGTAGACGTATGGGACACTTCAAATTCAATTGTCACATTAATAACAGCCACAGCTTCCTAGACGCCCCAGAACCCGGTGGCCTTGATTGCGTCCCAGGGTCAGGACTTGGAGGGTGATGAGATACGGGATGTGTTTGGTCGCGAGGGTGGACAGGCTGGTGTGGCTGTCCCCTCATCTGTTGTTACCTCACCGTCCCCTGTGAGGTCTGGGTTAGACTGCTGCCGTCCATTTTTATGTGAGGGCACTGTTGAGATTGATGGGGTTACATATCCCGTTTCTGTTTTGAGCGGCACAGCAGTCGCTGTGCTGGAATGTGACTGAGAGGTGAGTAGCCTCCGGTCAGCCTGTGTGGTGCCAAGTAATTGGCGCCGTGGATAACTTCGCCACGGCCGGGATTAGGCTGTCATGACCGCTAGTGACCGTGGAGGCGTGGGTGGCACTAGCGGATGACCTGCCAGTGTCTAGTGTCGTTTTCTTTCTAGGGAATGACCTGGCAGGTCGAAGAGCCTGGTTGCAGCTCTCATCCCCGGACGCCGACCGGGATGTGGAGGCTGCTGAGAGTGCTGACTCAATTGTTTGTGTTGTTAATCGCCCTAAGGGGAGGCGAGCAACCCCCTGCAAGGGGGGATGCTGACTCCAAGGGTCGACTGCAAAAAGGTAGGGCCACCACAAAAGGAGCGCAGTGTTTGTAATGAGGCCGCAGTGAGGGCAGAGTGCACTCACTGCTGCTGGCAAGGGTTTGACAAGCAACAGTTAGACATGTCTTTGAGTCACTATGCGGGGACTGACTGCAGATTCGCAGAGCCATCACATGAAGCACCTGCCTTTGGTGAGAGAGTTGCCGAGGATGAGGCTAGAGTGTTGGATTTGGGTTGCTTGTCTGATGGCTAGTCTCACCCTGTGGAGTCTCTCGGAGGTGATATTCAGGTTGAGTTATCACTTCATGTTGAGGCTGTGGGCGCCAGTATTATGTCTGGGTCCCAGCTAGATCTGTCTGGTGTGTCAGGAGTCGTTGTCGAGGCCAGGAAGACTCCTGATCCTGCTGGGGAGGCGGGAGTTTCCTCAGCCTGCGAGGTGCACTGGAGCCAGGGAGCAAACCACTCCCCTTCCAGGACCAGACACGGTGGGTGTTTGCTCACGTGGTGAGCCACCCGTGCTGGCAGCTGCTGCAACCAAGAGGAGACAGTAGACACCTGCCGAAACGATAATTACTCCCAGTGAGGTCTAAAGCACTGTTCAGGGGGTGCTGTGAACTTACCATTAAACCCAACTGTGACCTCACTGAACGTTTCCCTTTCTGTCTCACAACACAAGGGGACAGTCACAGCCTGCCCTCTCTTCCTCCACACAAAACTACAAGCACCTAATAACACACACACCCTTCACTCAAAAATTTTAAAATCATCATGGCGACTCCTACACCAGCCTCGGAGTCCCCATCTAGGGAGGGGACCATAAATGTCCCCAGGTCGGACTGCCTTTCTGTCGACGACCCTAAGTGTCTTGACACCCCCCTCAACTTTTTCTTCATTAACTTCTGCAACATTCGCGGTCTAAGATCTAATTTTCAATCTGTAGAAAACCACCTCTCCTCTTCTAAACCTCATCTTCTTTTCCTCACTGAAACTCAGGTGTCTGAGGCAACTGACAGTAGCCCCTTTTCTGTTCCCTCCTACTTTCTCTATCCTCATTTTCGATTCAAAGCTGGATGCTGCGTTTATGTGCGCAATGACTTAACCTGCTCTCGTGCCCACGCTCTTGAATCTTCCGAGTTTTCCACCATCTGGCTACGACTACAGAGTCACTCTCATACTAAATTTATCTGTGCTGTATACCACTCACCTAACTCCTCTGATTATAAGAAATTCTTTGACTACTTAACTTCCAAAGTGGAGCACATTCTGACCTTCTTCCCTTTTGCAGAGATCTCCATTCTTGGAGACTTCAATGTTCACTACCAGCTTTGGCTTTCCTCTCCCTTCACTGACCATCCTGGTGAACTAGCCTACAACTTTGCTATCCTCCATGACCTAGAGCAATTGGTGCAACACCCTACTCGTATTCCTGACCGTCTTGGAGATACGCCCAACATTCTTGATCTTTTCCTGACCTCTAATCCTTCTGCTTATGCTGTTACCCTTTCTTCTCCATTTGGCTCCTTTCTTCTCCGTTGGGCACAATCTCATATCTGTATCTTGTCCTATCGCTCCAATCCCTCCTCAGGATCCCCCTAAGCGAAGGTGCCTCTGGCGTTTTGCCTCTGCTAGTTGGGGGGACCTGAGGAGGTATTTTGCTGATTTTCCTTGGAATGACTACTGCTTCCGTGTCAGAGACTCGTCTTTGTGTGCTGAACTCATAACAGAGGTGATAGTGTCTGGCATGGAGGCGTACATTCCTCACTCTTTTTCTCGTCCTAAACCTTCTAATTCTAAACCTTGGTTTAACACAGCTTGTTCTCGTGCTATACATGATAGAGAGGTGGCCCACAAAAGGTACTTAAGCCTTCCATCACCAGAATCTCATGCACTTTATATTTCTGCCCGGAACCATGCCAAGTCTGTTCTCCAACTAGCCAAAAACTCCTTCATTAACAGAAAAAAATAAAGTTTTTGAATCTATCCTCAACAGGATGATTGTTAAACATCTATCACTTCACAACCTTCTATCTGATCGCCAGTATGGGTTCCGTCAAGGCCGCTCTACTGGTGATCTTCTGGGTTTCTTTACTGAGTCTTGGTCATCCTCTTTTACAGATTTTGGTGAAACTTTTCCTGTTGCCTTGGACATATCAAAAGCTTTTGATAGAGTCTGGCACAAAGCTTTGATTTCCAAACTACCCTCCTACGGTTTCTATCCTTCTCTCTGTCACTTCATCTCAAGTTTCCTTTCTGACCATTCTATTGCTGCTGTGGTAAACGGTCACTGTTCTTCTCCTAAATCTATTAACAGTGGTGTTCCTCAGGGTTCTGTCGTGTCACCCACTTTCTTCTTATTATTCTTTAATGATCTTCTAAACCAAACTTCTTGTCCTATCCACTCCTATGCTGATGATACCACCCTGTACTTTTCCAAGTCTTT
Organism: Scylla paramamosain; assembly: GCF_035594125.1. Lineage (NCBI taxonomy): Eukaryota > Metazoa > Arthropoda > Malacostraca > Decapoda > Portunidae > Scylla > Scylla paramamosain. The sequence goes on along the minus strand of NC_087166.1, from coordinate 17,876,566 downwards.
TCATAGACGTCCAACCCTTCAGGAGGTAAACATATCACGCAGGGAAGCCACAGAACGCTTGACTTCTGATCTTTCTAAAATTTCTGATTGGGGCAGAGCAAACTTGGTATTGTTCAATGCCTCAAAAACTCAATTCCTCCATCTATCAACTCGACACAACGTTCCAGACAACTATCCCCTCTTCTTCAATGACACTCAACTGTCCCCCTCTTCTACACTGAACATCCTCGGTCTGTCCTTTACTTATAATCTGAACTGGAAACTTCACATCTCTTCTTTAGCTAAAACAGCTTCTATGAAGTTAGGTGTTCTGAGACGTCTCCGTCAGTTTTTCTAACCCCCCCCAGCTGCTAACTCTGTACAAGGGCCTTATCCGTCCATGTATGGAGTATGCTTCACATGTCTGGGGGGGTTCCACTCATAATGCTCTTCTAGACAGGTTTGAATCGAAGGCTTTTCGCCTCATCAACTCCTCTCCTCTAACTGACTGTCTTCAGCCTCTCTCTCACCGCCGCAATGTTGCATATCTAGCTGTCTTCTACCGCTATTTTCATGCTAACTGCTCTTCTGATCTTCTTAACTGCATGCCTCCCCTCCTTCCGCGGCCTCGCTGCACAAGACTTTCTTCTTTCTCTCACCCCTATTCTGTCCACCTCTCTAACGCAAGAGTTAACCAGTATTCTCAGTCATTCATCCCTTTCTCTGGTAAACTCTGGGACTCCCTGCCTGCTTCTATATTTCCACCTTCCTATGACTTGAATTCCTTCAAGAGGGAGGTTTCAAGACACTTATCCATCAATTTTTGACCACTGCTTTGACCCTTTTGTGGGACTGGCATTTCAGTGGGCATTTTTTTATTGGATTTTTGTTGCCCTTGGCCAGTGTCCTTCCTACATAAAAAAAAAAAAAAGCAGTTGTCAGTGTAGTTAAGGAGGGTTCTTTCCCTCGTGTGTGTGTGCTGCCCCACTACTTGCTAAAGCAGGAGTGGATGGCAAAGAAGCCGAGGGTCGGGCAGCGTGTGTTGAGAGCAACGCTGTTGTGGATAGCCGGCAAATAGAGAGGGGGTAGAGTTTTGGAGCTCTATTTTGATGTGCCATCCGCAGTTAAGGAGGCACGAGTGCTAGAAGCACATAGCGACCTGGTGCTTGGCTGTTTTCGAGTCATGATGATTCGGGGGCGTTTGGCGTGGTTTTAGTGGTCGGGTGTGGCCACATTTGTTGGGGGTAACCGCGTGGGTCAGGCTGACAAGCCTGATGACCTCTCGTCTGGGGCTTCTCTCAGTTGTGTTACGGACGGTGTTATTTTTCCTGGTGTGGGGATTGTTTGTGATGTTGCTCGCCCGTTTCCTCCTTCCGGGGTAGGTTGTTATAACGTGTTTGACGTGAGCGTGACGGCGCTCCGTCGGGAGGCAGCGCTGAGTGACGCTGCCTGTGATGCTTTGTTACTTGCCGCTCAGGAGAAACCTTCAATGTAGCTGGGGGCTGTCTGTGACCAAGTTGTTGTTCATGATTATCAGATGGTGGGCCTGGGATGTGTAGTATGTGTTGATGGATGTCGGCTTCCTCGAAGCGAGAAGGTATCGGGTATAATGAGAGGTGTTTGCACATGGGAGCACTTGCTAGGACTAGTGGGGCTGGCCCAGTGGCACGTTGGCCGGGCTCATGTTGGAGCCGGGGTTTGTTTTGTGATGGCCACGTGTGTGGGTTTGGCTTCTTGAGCAGGGATGTGTGTGGTGCAGCCGCCAGCTCGCTGTGGCAATAACTGTGTCATCAAGGGCCTGGTGGGAGAAGTGCAGAGTATTAGTAAGTGTTGCATCTGACAGTGAGACGCAGGCTTGGTTGTGTCACACCTGGGAAGGAGTATATTGTTTAGTTGAGAGCGGCCCAAGGGCGCCTGTTATTTTTGCAAAGAAAGTGGTGTTTTTGTTTTATCAGTTTTTTGGTTGTGAGCAAGCAAGCAGGAGTGACAATTTGGGCAGTATAGGCCCAAAAGAGTGTTTTTGTTTGACCAGGAAGTATTTTGCTTAGCCCTGGTGTGATGTTAGACCAGGAGACTACGGTCCCTGTTGGTTACATTGTGTGGTGCAAGGATGCGGGGATGTCTTTGCACGGTGACTCTGAAGTTTGGATGGTGTTGGGAAGAAGATGCAGAAGGTGCAGGGTGTGTACTGAAGAGTGGAAGAGAAGGGAGAGTTGTCGGATAAGTAGTGAAGGCAGAGGACCGAGGAGACGACGGAGATGGAGTAGGAGTGGCCGAGTCACGAGAGACATTGGAACAGTCATAGCGGCTGGAAAAAAGAGATGATCAAAATACCCTGCAGAAGTAAAATTGCACGCCGATGGAGCAGTGCAGATCACAGGTCTTGGTATAGAACCAGAGACAGGTCTGGGAGGAGAAGTAGGAGGAGGAGAAAGAAGAAGCAGCAGTCTGAGTTGAAGGGCCTAGTGGGAGCACTATTATTTCTAGTAGTGTAATAATTATTCATGTCAGTGCTATAGTAGCCTTTGATGTTTTGTGATGAGTATGCACCCCTTGTTTGAGTCTGATGATGTGCCCAATTAGTTTTGTGTTGATTTTGACTTGGGTATTCCTAAAATTTTCGTTAGCTTTTGTATATCTTACGAAAATTGTTGTTTATAAGGGAGCGTGTTATGTACAGCGAGATAATTCGATATAAAATGAAGGACGTAGTAAGAACGAATAAGAAAAAAAAATAATGAACGGGAGATGAGCAGAGAGACAGGCCAGGGACGAGACTTTGACGCGTCCTAGATGCATAACCTGAAGCTCTTCAGATAATATCCGTGCAGTCACTCATGTTCCCTACGTAAATTTCCTTACTTCCTTTTGTCCATCCAATCTAAGTCTCACCCAGTATTTAGTAGAAGAGTTGTTCTCCACAATAAAGTGATCAGTATTCATCTAGCCCCCCTAGTTTGATCATTAGAATTTTCAGAAGTAAACTGTTCAGTTCGCGCACAAGAAGCAAAGTGTGGGCGGGTATGTATATATGTATGTATGTATGCATGTATGTGAGACGCCCCCACCCCGCTCCCTTCCTTGTTCCTCTTCCCCACAACAGCAGAGGGAGAGTGTTGGGCGCAGCATTTAGATGGAGCAGACTTACTGAGGCGAGCTCTAATATTTGACAGAGACTGAGGGAGGATAACAATTAGTCGGGTCAGCTGCCTTAAGAGGATAGTAGTCTGCCAGAGAGGGTAGCTGTCTATATATATATATATATATATATATATATATATATATATATATATATATATATATATATATATATATATATATATATATATATATATATATATATATATATATATATATATATATATATATATATATATATATATATATATATATATATATATATATATATATATATATATATATATATATATATATATATATATATATATATATATATATATATATATATATATATATATATATATAACGAAAGGTTAGGGGGATAGGGTTCTTGGCAAATATATCCACGCCTACGCTGATGATATCACCCTGCACTAAACAGTTCATGCATGGAAGTCATATAACGCATGACGTGATCTCTCAAAAAATTTATGATCGGTGCAAAGCAAACTTGGTATTGTTCAATGCCTCAAAAACTCAATTACTCCATCTATCAACTCAACACAACCTTCCAGACAACTATCCCCTCTCCTTCAGTGACACTCAACTGTTCCCCTCTTCTATACTGAACATCCTCGATTTGTCCTTTTCTTATAATCTAAACTGGAAACTTCACATCTCATCTCTAGGTAAGACATTTTCTATGAAGTTAGGTGTTCTGAGACGTCTCCGGCAGTTTTTCTCATCCCTCCTTATTCATCTGCTTACTCTGTACAAGTAAGTGCCTTATCTGACCATGTATGGAGTATGCTTCACATGTTTGGGGGAGTTCCACTCATACTGCTCTTTTAGACAGGGTGGAATCAAAAGCTTTTCGTCTTATCAACTCCTCTGCTCTAACTGACTGTCTTCAGCCTCTCTCTCATCGCTGTAGTGTTGCATCGCTTGTTATCTTCATGTTAACTGTTTTTTTTTTTTTTTTTATCTTAATAAAAGTATACCTCCCCTCCTCCCGTGGCCTCGCTGCACGAGACTTTCTTCCTTCTCTCATCTCTACTCTGTCCACCTTTTTAGTGCAAGAGTTAACCAGTATTCTCACTCATTCATCCCCTCTCTGGTAAACTCTGGAACTCCCTATCTGATTCTGTATTTCCACATTCCTATAACTTGAACTCCTTCTAGAGTGAGGTTTGAAGACACTTATCCTTCAATTTTTTACTATTGCTTCGGACCCTATTCGGGGACCGGCATCTCAGTTTTTTTTTTTTTTTTCTTGGCCGATGTCCCTCCTACATAAAAAAAAAAAACATTATGGTATAATGCTTTCTAAAGTTCCTCCTTGGAGTTATGATACTAGCAGATAGGGGATTTGATATTAAGTTGTAGCGTAATTTTATTTAGTCCAGCTCTCACCAGAGGCAAAAAGCAACTCAGCATGACTGAAATAGAAACAACTAGGAAACTAACCACAATACTTATTCATGTAGAAAAGGCAATAAGTGTTGCAAGGCAAAAATTTTCCATGTTGTAGTCAAGGATAACTATCAGCCTTCTTCAAGATGTCATTAATAGGCTCTTAACTTTGGATAAAGTAGTATGCGTTCCCTGTGGATTAACTTATTTACCTGCATCTGTTGTTCCATCACGTTAACAACTTCGGTCATGTCAAGATGGTAAAACATGATGAGTGGAAGAGAAAGAAGGGAATGAAAATGAATGAAGTGGATGGCATTGTTTAAGACAAAAATGAAGGGAAGAGATAATATACAAGGGAGTAACTGTAAAGGGAGTAGTTTTTATCGAAAAGTGTTTTCTTTATGGCCTGCCTCCCTAGAACACAAAATCTCTCTCTCTCTCTCTCTCTCTCTCTCTCTCTCTCTCTCTCTCTCTCTCTCTCTCTCTCTCTCTCTCTCTCTCTCTCTCTCTCTTATTTACAAGTGAAGGAATGAACTCACCGATTCCACTCCAACTGTCACCTGGACATTTTATCTTCGCTGTTCGCTCGACTTTAACTCCAGCAACCAACATTTTGTCGCTGCAGTGTAAAACGCAGGTTTTATTCAGGATAGGCACTAAATTCTGTTGCATCAGTCTGTAGGAAGAAAAAGAAAAATTTTGGTGGTTTGATATATATATATATATATATATATATATATATATATATATATATATATATATATATATATATATATATATATATATATATATATATATATATATATATTAAGGGCATAAATGAGCAGGAGATTTTCTCTCAAGCATATTTCATTAAAAGTGATGGCAAGCCTCCTCAAGAACAGCCCCGAAACCAAGAGAGAAGATACGCAGAAGTCGCATGTCGTATATAGATTTACTTGCAAACAAGGAAACTGCGAAGTCCTACCATCATCTTACATCGGCATGACTACTACAAAACTCTCTCGACGGTTAACAATGCACTTAGCAGCAGGCGCCCCTAAAAAACATCTAATGGAAGAACATGGCATCGCTATTACAAGAAAAACCCGAGAAGAAAGCACAGAAATAATCGATAGATTCAACGATGGACGACTCCTAAGCATCTTAGAAGCTCTCCACATAAAAGAAAATAATCCGAAGTTAAACACTCAGTCAGAAGACCTCCAAGCCCTACCAAGCATGAAGAAATCAAGAAAGAAAAAGGAAGCGGCAAGCTTACCGAGCCACGCGACAAAGCAGCCAATCAGCGGCTCCGCCCATAGTGCGTAGCTCGTTCTGATCCCGAGCGGGCTACATATAAGGCGCGCAGAGAGCAGACAACCTTATTCCCACCACCAACACCGCAGAGAGAACAACCACCAGCTACTGAAGAAGGTGGTTAGCTACGGCTAAACCATAAGCTGTCTTGAAAAAAAAATATAAGACACTGCTAAGGTATAGAGAAGGTATAGAGCTTGTCATCACTTTTAATGATATATATATATATATATATATATATATATATATATATATATATATATATATATATAGAGAGAGAGAGAGAGAGAGAGAGAGAGAGAGAGAGAGAGAGAGAGAGAGAGAGAGAGAGAGAGAGAGAGAGAGAGAGAGAGAGAGAGAGAGAGAGAGAGTGTGTATGTCTGTATGCGGGCAGGAGATTCTCACTTACCCATATTTCATTAAATGTGATCGCTAGGTCAACATCTATTATTATTAAAGATATGTTCTTTATATCTTATAAATGTCTTATTATTCCCTTTTGAAATTTGGTCGATGATTCGCCGTAGCTAGACATGCTTGCTATATCGCAATTTTGGGTTCGTTAACCCTTCTTCAGGAGCTTTGGAATAGCTGGACACTTTTATGTTATTTATTCTTTTTTTTTTTTTGCCATCACCTTAACGTGGGTATTAGGCCATTTTTATCTTTGTTTATTTGTAGTAGTTAAAAATATTTTATTTATTTTTTCATTGTTTTTTTTTTTTTTTTCACAAATTATACAGACCAATATATAAACAATCATTCCTTCGCACACGCTTCATTAATACGGAATTCCTGATGCTATCACAAAGCTATTGTCCTTTGTCAGGGCAGGGAAGAGGGAGGAGTAACTCACAAGCACACTGGTAGGAAGGCTACGTAGCATCGCTACGTACATGTACATAAACGTACATAAATGGGGAACATGGTCATATTGAGATCACGCAGTACACAATTAATACACGGTTTCATAATTTTATATACATGTAATAAAGTATATACATAGTGCATAAAATAGATATGTTACATAATATATACATGTAAATCACAGCTCTCTGATTAAATTGGTCTCAGTCAGAAAAATCATCAGTCTATCGACCACATCCGGGTGCTCATCATTCAAAAGGGTCGTCTGCGTTAGCGGAAGGCCGCGGCCCAGGCAGTAAGCTGCCAAGGCGGCAATAAGCCGCCTCTCCTCCTGATAACGCACACAGTGAAGCAGGATGTGCTCTATAGAAAGGGTGACGTTACAGGTAGTGCACTGTGGTGGAAAGGCATTGGCTATGTAGGGGAGCATATGTGTAGAGAGGGTGCAGCCCATTATTCTAAGGCGTGGGAGGGCCATCTCCTCTCGCCGTGTGGGGCGATTGGAGGAGGTCCACTCGTTCTGGGTGTATGTAGATGGAGCTTGTCCCAATGACCCTGCCACAGGAGTTTTACTGATGATTTAACAACTGAGAGACATGACTGGGGATCTCGACGGAGGTTCCACGCTCCCTCAAGCTCAGCAGCAGAATTTAGTTTATTAATGATATTGCCTTGGATTTCATTTGTATCCGTGTGACCGGACTCTATTGCCTGAACGGGTGAGTTAAGAGTTCGAAAAGGTACTGGAAAGATACTTGAAGACATTATTATTGTTATTATTATTATTATCTTTTTTTTACAACAACGGATAAGGAATTCATTAACATAAGTCTTCCAACTGAGTCTGCTGTCAAAATGCAGACCCAGGAACTTTACTGAATTTTTCAACAGTATCAGCTGGCCTTGATGAGTTAATTCCAAACTGGTACGTTATGTCTAGTGAAAACAACACCAATACACTTAGGAACGGAAAACTTAAAATCCCCACAGAGAGGCCCAATGCTTGAATCCGCCCAGCCAAGAACTATGCATTAGATGTGTCATAACGCACAGTCGTCAGCGTACAGTGAGTATTTAAGATTCCTTGGGACGGCAGTTGTCGACAGAATATCATTAATCATAATGCAAAATAATATGGGACTAAGAACACTATCCAGTGGCACCCAGTTTTCCTGGACGAAAACGTCCGAGATTATTTTACCAGGAAGCTTGACAGAGAATGTTCTGTCGTGAAAAAAGTTATAAACAAAAAATGGGAAAGTCACCTCTGAAGCCGTGAGCATAGAGGATAAAGATACCGTGTCGCCATGTCATGTTGAAGGTTTTGTGTGTCCAGAAATATTCCTGTCATGAACTCATTTTTGGCAAATGCCAAAATGCACTGTTCCAGGTGTGTTAGATGATCCATCGTGCCTCAGTACTTCCGAAAAACCCGACTGCTGATCACCTAACAAACCCTTCGCTTCTGAAACAAAAAAAAGACCCTTCGCCTTATCATACGTTCCATGACCTTACATGCACAGTTCGTGAGCGCAACAGGATGAAACGCACTGGGGTTCGTAAGGTGTCCAGTCTTTTTGGGGATTGGGATGATGTGTGAAAAATGCCAGGAGTGAGGGAAGGTGTAGGTGGTCCAGATTCTATTGTGAGGTTGTAATAATTTTGCAAGGGAATGATAGCCAAGATATTGTAACATAATATATTAGATATTATTTGGACCGGGACTGGAGCCTTTACAGGATTTCAGGTTAAGGAAGAGTTCACCCAACGTAAACTATGAGTTTACGCTTCCTGTGGCAAAGTTTGGGACAGTGAGTTCCGCTGCCTCCTTATGGGGAATGAAGGCATGGCCATAATAATTGGTGCTGCTTGGCTGGTGGAAGTGTTGGGCTATTGAGTTGGCGATGTCAGCTTGGTTGTCTATTGCCGTATTATTTATTTTGAGGGTTGTGATTAGAGTATATGGTTCTTTATTGTTTAATATATGTATGGTTTTCCAAACTTGTGACAAGGGGGTGGTTCGGTTCACGATTGATGTAAACTATCGAAATGAGTCCCTCTTAGCATCACGAATGACTTTCCTTGTCTGAGCTCTTGCCTTTTTGTAGGCTATGAAATTTGCTTGACTGGGCTGCTGGCTGATATGCCTGTATCGTCTATTGCGCTCACGAAGTGCTTGTCGGCAATCCGTTGTCCACCATGAAACTCCATGCTTTGTGTGAATTGTAGAAGTCTTCGACATATATGCCTCGGCGACGTGTAAGATGGACTGTGTTGCGTTGCTGATCATAGTGTCAATTTCCTCGTCAGATATATCCACATCGGAAACCCCCACTGAAGGCTGCCCTGTCTGCTCTCTTGAAATTAAACTTGGGAGAGCGGGAGGTCGTGTGCATAAGAGGTGCAGATTTGCAGGTCACATCCGTGGGAATCATCGTTGACTTCCCAGGAGAAGTCGAGGAGTATATTTGTCGAGAGCAAGAACAGATCGATGTCAGACACGTTACCATTCCGATCATCTACACGAGTCGCACTTCCACTGTTCAGAAGTTTGTCTGTAATAATATGTTTACTGTCTGCTCCCCACGTGCACTTGACCTCTCACTTACCCATTGCTGATGATGGGAGTTGATGTCGCCCAGAACTAACCTGTTGCCCGGAAGCTGGCTAATTAAAGATGTAATGTCGTTATCAACAAGGCAAGTAGAGAGAACAGATAACCATATATGTGTCGTTGAATCTCGCCCTGCACGCGACAGCTTCCAGAGATGTATTCAACGTCACTCCTATCTGTGTCAGTGTTCTGTGTGTGTATATGGTAACGCCGTGTCCCTCATATCTTTCATACGGATGGTAGTATCCTAGCACTGTAGGATTAGCCTCATCCTGTAGTCTCGTCTCCTGTGTATGTTCACTAAAAGTGACAAATATGGATCTTTATTTCGAATACTTCTACAGTTTCACTGTAACACCTTGATCATTATGGCTTAAAAGTTGCGGTGGTGGCCGTGTTTCTTAGTTCTTTTGCGCTCTGTGGCGCAGCGGGGGGACCTCTCTCGGCCTTTGCCAGTGGTGACTTGCCTAGATTCACCAATTATCAACTCCCCGGAGCTGGTCGAGAGGAAGCGAGCGTGAGAATCCCTCCTCGAGGACGCGGGAGCAGCGACGATATGAGAAGGGCGTTGTTGTTCAAGTTTTGTGAAATTCAGTTTATTAGATTTGTCGTTCTTTTTATTCTTGTTGGGAGTAGTAGAAATAGCAGACACATATGGAGCAGAGGAAGTGATAGGAGTAGAGACTTTGGCAGTAGTAGATGTAGATTTAAATGTGGGAGAGGCAGAGTTTGAGGGTGAGGCTGTGGTGGTAGATGCGGTGGGCGGCGAATCAGTCTAAATGGCTACAGTGCTCATCTTGGGCGGAACCCTTTTACTGTTGAGGCGTATGAGATGTTTGAAGCTGGTGCGGCGGGCGTCTGCTTCACTCCCATCCTTGCCTCATTGTAAGAGATTCCCTCAGTAGCCTTAACTGTTCCATGCTTGGTATTCGCGAGAGAAAGTGGAGGGAGCACCTTAACAGTTACGGCACTTCTCTACCAAAGACGTACAGTGCTCCACCATATGACCCTCTCCAGCACATCTACCGCTGGAAGAGTGCGAAGAACAACAAGTGTTGCCATGGTGACCGTAAAGCTGGCATTTGAAACATCTGACAGGATTCGGAATGAAGGGACGAACGGGAACCGATTCGAATCCTACATGAACCCTCTCTGGTAACTTAGCAGCACTGAAGGTGAAAATTATCGAGGCCGTGCTCCTTCTGGTACTGTCAACCATTTTAGCCATAGTCAGCCATTCAATCGACAATCTCAGCCGATTCCATGACCACAAAATCGAGGTGGGAGGCAGCTCCTCGACAAGAGTTCATGGACACTGGAATCGAAGCCTTGATCTCGATGTCATGGATGAACCGGAGCTTTAACATTGACTTGACTTACGTTAATCGCTTGAGCAAGCAAGTCATCAGTGGCAAATTTCTTTACGTTCACAACATTTCCATTGTTACAATCAATGACATTTTTTTTTTTTTATTATTATAAAAAGAATTTACCGTGGAGAGTCACGAACGTCGCTTTATTAGGGTCAATAGATAGTCGGACAGTCTGGGGTCGTTGGTCAGTGTCCTTTCCCCCCTTGATGAAGGAGGGGAGGAGGGTCCGTCAGACATGGAAGGGGGCTCTCCCCCCCTCCTATAGGAGGGGAGCGAGACACAAGAGAGAGGAAGTAACGGAATTTTCCTGCTGTCAGATTGTCCTTCCAAACCACTCTAGGAAGGCCGGACGGTGTCAATTCACCCCAAAAAGTACGCTCACTGAGGCGGATCCTCCGTAAATGGAGAGGAAAGACAATCTGACACGTGGCAACAAACACTTACTGTTGCCGCTAAGCATAGAATCGAAGATAGTGGACACTTAACTTTATTTATCTAAACCTAAGCTTGAAGGGTTGCCAAAAAAATCCACACAAGGTGGTTGGAACAGCAGTGCGACAGAACAGCAGTGCGAACGGCACGGTGTCTGGGCTTAGTCTGGCTGGACAGAGAGGGGACGGGGATAAAAAGAGGAGTGAAATGGAGGAATGAAGATGAAAGTAAAGATAAGAAAGATGAAAGAAAGTAGAAGAACAAAAGATGGCGGGCAAACCGCCTTGCTTTATTTGCTAGATTTTAGATTACCATCTGAATATGTTCACCTATTTGGAGCTGGCTAGGAGGATATAATTGTAGAATTTTATTATTAATGTTATTAATGTGGTTCATCCCATAGTTCCGATGACTAGCAATGGGTCTACCTGGACTGCAGGTATTTTTATTTATCAGTTTCTTGTTCCCTTTTCAGGAGCATGCCAGAGGACAACAACAGGTAAATTTTACCAATCTAGTTTATTAATGTTCTTCCTTGTTTTATTTTCAGGTCGATTCCCAATAGTCAGTGTCTGATTGATCTGCTGAACGATGAAGTTAATATTGATTTCGTTTAAATAAAGTATTATCCATTCATTAGTTTTATTATCCACTTCAAATCAAACGATATGACACTGGAGAGGATGAATATAAGTTAAGTATTAGGGTAAATATAAATCAACTTTAGTCATATACGAGCTAAGTATATGAATTTTTTTTTTTTTTCATACGAATTACCTCCACACCCACAATCATGCACATATACACTCTCAAACTTGCTATTATGTAAAACATGAAACTAACAAGGTAAAAGTGAGTAGAAAAGGCGACGCGATGAGAAGAAGAGCGAAGAGAAGAACAGCGGAAGGTGAGCACACAAATCGTTGAGTAAGTAATGCAAATTAAGTTGCGAGTAATTATCATATGAATCCCATCCACACTCCACAATTGCTGTAAGTGTTGTGTAGTTTAGTGTGATGTATTGTTATCCATGCAAAGGCACGGATAGCAGATGGTAGGTTCCCTGTTGCACTGTGGGATGAGTAACACAAGTATCCATTCCCTTCTTCCCCTCGCTGGCAGCAACAACCCTGTGGCAAGCCCGGTGCCAGCGACTCAGGGCGAGGTGCAACCGTACAACCCCTCCGCAACTGGAGGGACTACAGCCCCTACCAGTGAACGTAGCCCAACGAATTAAGGCAAACCATAGCAGGACTAGAACGGCCAACACCGACAGAATCCACTCCAACCTTCCAACGGCTCAGGACGCGGCAGGAAGGCGGAGAGCAGCCAGCAACAGGTCCCACCCGTGTGGAGTGCAGGCGTATAAGTGGAAGTGCATCAGTGCACGTATGAGTGTCTTTAGCCGGTGTATAGAGGCGGTGGTTCGGGTCCAGTTAGTTTTAGATACGGTCTTTGAAACTATGTGTGTTCTCGGATGTCATTGGTGACTTTTATTCTATTATAGTCTTCGTCTCTGATGGCTGTCATTACCTTATTGTGTTTTTCTACCTCTGGTGTAAGATTATGTTTAGCGGCTGTATGTTAGCTTTTCTGTGCAGTTCTCCCGTACCGTACATTGAAGATGAATATAAGTGCTTTATTTTGTATTCTTTGGAGTTTTAGCAAGGCATTTTTGAAGAGGGTGTTAAGTGGGTAGGATAGGTATGTGAGAACTGAAGTGATAAATGCTTTTATTAAATGTAACTTTAATTTTTCGGGCATAGTTGAGAATCTTCTTAGTGTAGTTAGTGATATGTCCTTGGATTCCGTATGTGTTGACTTTTAGTCCGAGTATGACTCCGTCTTTTGAATAGGGGATATTATTTTGATTTATAATGATGGGTTCTGTTGTTTTTGCAGCAAGTAGTATGACTTTAAATTTCCCTGTGTTGGTTTTTATTTTCCACTTTTCTCAAAGTTTTTAATCTTCTTTATATCAGTCTGGACACTTCTGGCCATAATATTCTTGGATTTGCTCGGATGGGTTACAATTGGGGTGATGTCGTCGGTGTATAGTATATTAGCTGAGCCTGGAGTGGGTGCTGGTAAGTCTGAGGTAAAGAGTGCATATAATGTAGGTGTGAGAGAGAGAGAGAGAGAGAGAGAGAGAGAGAGAGAGAGAGAGAGAGAGAGAGAGAGAGAGAGAGAGAGAGAGAGAGAGAGAACTCCCCTGTGGAATTCCGTTACCTAGCTGAAAGGGTGGGCCGAGAAAGTTGTTGATCGATATGCTTACAGATCTGTTTTTTTTTCTTCTTCTTCTTTTCTTTTTAGGAAAGTGCTGAGAATTTTGGTTATAACTGTAGGAAGTTGCAATTTAATTCATTTGGATTTGAGTCCATTGAGCCAAACTTTGTCAAAGGCCTTAGATACGTCACATAGCACTATGTAGCACTGTTTCCTATCTGCTTAAGTTTTAGCTATAGTTTTTTGTTGTAATGGCCAGTGCTGTTTCGGCGCCTCTTGCTTGACGGAATCCGTGTTGATTGTTAGGTAGAATGTTATTTTGTTCGAGGTAATTGCTTAGCCTGAGATTGATGATTTTTTTCTAAACTTTTTCGGGTACTTCTAAAAGTGATATTGAACGGTAATCTAGTGGATCGGTGCCTCTCTTATTTGGTTTCTGAATTAATAAGATTTTAGCTAGTTTTAATTTAATAGGGAAATAGCCTAGAGATAATGCGGTGTTGTAAATTGTAGTTAGAGCAGTAATTGCTTCCTCTGATAGTTGGCTTAAGATAAGTTTGGAGATGTGACTGTTGCCTGGTGTATTATTTTTAAAGTTACTGATAATATTTTTGACTTCAGTTTCGATGATTTTGTGTGATTGTTTTCTTGAATTCTAATAAGTTCTGCGAACGGAAATAGGCCGATTTATCCTGATTAATAATGAAAAAATGATCTACTCTTATTTCATTGTGTGCGTCGAACTGTTGGTTTTCTTCATCACTGATTCTGAATATATTTCTGAATATGTTCCTGAAGACTTTTTTTTTCTTTTTTTTTTTTTTTTCCTCGTGAGAGTAAAGTTTGGTGCCATTATGAATAATGTAAGATGAGTTCGATTCCTTGCTTTCCCTCAGGTGTCGAATGACCTTCCAGAAATCTTGCGGTGAATGATATTTAGTTATTGTTTGTTCTATTGTATTTTCCCAATGTGCTGATTTGAGTTTTTTTTTTTTTTTTTTTTTTTTTTTTGCATTCTGAAACAAGTGCTTTCTTAAGTATGTTATACGCTGTATACATGGTCGTACTTCATCCATAGTTATCTGCTGACAACTTCAAGTTACTTATGCAGGTTTGAAGACTTTTGATGGTGGCGATAGTAATGGGCTTGATAATTCTTATACTATTGTTTTTTGGTATGTTTACTTCTTTAGCGTCTGTGACAATGCTGTATCATGTAACTATTGAGTTATCTAACTGTGTGGGCGTAGCATGAATAGGTGGAGTACCTTGGCTTATATTTTGCTGGATGGTAGTATTGAATCCTTCCCAGGATTCTATAGAAGGGTCTTGGTGGCGTTGGGATAGAAATGGCTATATTGGTTACCGTTAAGATTACCTGGTTCGATGTCGATGTTATGATAAATTTGTTTATTGCCCAAGATGATGTCACGGGCGGTTCTTGAGTTACGTGTAATGAAGGTATGAAAGTTTGGGCCGAAATGCTGCTGTACGTTAATATTTATCATATTATTTAGACCAATACCGACATTGTTGTTGTAAGTGTCACCGAGGCATGTATGCTTAGCGTTAAAATGTAGGTGGGGATGTTAATGGCTGCTATTGAATGAATGTCAGGGTAAGGTAGGTAAGGTCTTCTAGGAGGGAAGTAGGATGTAGCTATGTTGATGGGGCCGGTGGAGGTTTCCATGGTAATTACAATGAAGTCAGATATGAAATCGTCATTCATACGATGTCCTATGTTAGTTTTAATCAGGACTGCTGATCCATCGTGGAGTTCATTTAGAAGAGTTGACTTCGTAAGTATTGCATCCGTGTATTTTAATGTCAAAATTGTTGAGGCCGCGACTGTTCATCAGAATTATGTTGGGATCTATAGATCTGTACGCGTTAATGAAAAAGTGTTTGTGTGGCTTCCAGTGAGCTACGTTATGTTGCATAATTTTAACTTTAAGAATGGACTACTTAGAAGAGTGACGCTGTCTGTTCTTATGATTTTTACTGGGTTGGGTTTTTTTTTTTTTTTTTTGTTCTTTTCGATGATAAGTACATTCCTGATTTTGTTGAATCTATAGTCCTCCATTAAACCCCAGCAGTTATCGAGGACAATATCATTATTTAGTATACAGTCGTATATTGTTTCTTCAGAGTAGGCAGAAAGGCAGAAAGTTCCAGAGTTTACCAGTGAGCAGAATTAATTACTAAGAATGATTGTTATTTCTTGCTTTAGGGAGGCACACAGAAGAGGGGAGACAAAAAAAAAATAGGAAACCTAGTACGGAGAGGACGCTAGAAGGAGCGGGCTATATATATATATATATATATATATATATATATATATATATATATATATATATATATATATATATATATATATATATATATATATATATATATATATATATATATATATATATATATATATATATATATATATATATATATATATATATATATATATATATATATATATATATATATATATATATATATATATATATATATATATATATATATATATATATATATATATATATATATATATATATGTAAATAACCCACTCCTTCTAGCGTCCTCTCCACACTAGGTTTCCTATATATATATATATATATATATATATATATATATATATATATATATATATATATATATATATATATATATATATATATATATATATATATATATATATATATATATATATATATATATATATATATATATATATATATATATATATTTTTTTTTTTTTTATTGGCGCAGTCACTCATAATCCCCCATGAATTTCTTTACTTCCCTTTATCCATTCCGTTTGAGTCTCACCTTCTATTTAGTGGAAGACTTGCTCTTGACAATAAAGTAATCAGTGGTCATCTACTATCCCCCTATTTTCTTCATTAGAATTTTCAGAAGTAGAATGTTTTATTCACATAAACCAGCGAGGGGTGCAGACCAGCAAGCGAGTGGGTGTATGTATGTATGTCGCTACGGAACGGACACACTGAGACAGGCAGTAATATCTGGCGGAGCCTGAGATGGGAATGCAGCTAATCAGGTCAGTTGCTTTAAGGGGATAAGTGAGTCATTACTGGCCGTACGCCCCGGCCTACTTACATAGCATAGGACTCTCCATGGTAGATTGCCAGGGATTGTAGTTGCGTATAATACACTCCATAACCAAGGAAGTGACTCTTAGGCTGCGTGTGGGTGCGGGCCATTTCTTGTACAGTGAGAGATGAATTACCTTCCTGTATTCCTGGGCACTTGTCTACAGTTGTTTCCCTTGTTAGTGAGGTTGTTGTGTTAAATGCTACTATTGGCTGATTCTGCTCAGCTGCAGAAGACTTAAGTGAATAGCTGTGTAGTGAACTTCACTCCCTCTTCAGGCCCTGACAAGGCCTGCTGTCCAGGAGGTAGTAGACGACAATGCTCGGCGAGAGATACAACATGTTGGACAGTGGGAGGATTTTTGTTACTGAGGGCGGTTGTCCAACAGAGTTTTATACCTCGACCATATAAGTGTTATTGCTCATTATAATTGCTTATCCCTAGGTGTGGTTGTCGATCCTTTCAAGTATTGGTAGAGTATTTCCCTTGTCTGTGGGTGGGTAAAACAGACTGGCGATCTCATTAATGTGATCTGGCGTTACGGCCGTTGTTAAGAAGCGTGCATGATCCAAAAGTGAACCTTTCAACCCAAATTAAGCCCTGCACCCAGGCATCCAGGAGGTGACTAGGAGAAAGCTAGTCCAGGTGCAGCAGGTTTGTGAAGGGGCTGGGAACTGTGGTCGTAACAGAAATTGGCGATCTTACTAGGATAGCCGGATGCTTCGTCGCCATGTGGGGGAGACAGTTGTTTGTTTGTTTAGTTAACTTTTGTGTGCCCAAATTCAGTTTAAGCCATGGAGGGCAACGCTGGTAGCCGGGATAACTCGTGACCTGATTCCCTTGCCTCTACTGGGAGTGGAAGCCAAGTTTGGTGTGACGACACATAGTCCTACCCATAACGTTCATAGACGCGTTAACCATGCCCGCAGCCTTGGTGATTTTTCCAGACCAAAAGCATGTCTGAGGAAATGAGATTCAAGCTGGAAATGAGAAGAATGGAAATGGAGGAGAAAAGAGAGAAGGAGGAGCGAGAGTTCAAAAGGCTCTAGTTGGAAGCTGAATCTGAGCAGAGGAGACTAAAGAGTGAGAATACTAGAGAAGAAAGGAAATTTAAGCCTGAGGAGAAGGCAAGGCTACTTGCAGCTGAGGAGAAGGCCAGATTACTTGAGCAAGAGAAAAAGGTGAGGCTTCTTGAGGCAGAGAAGGAGAAGAAGAAGGATGTATGAGATGAAAATACTAGGGACAGAAAGAGAAAAGGAAGAAGCTAAGAAGAATACGATGTTTGAGTTGGAAAAGACTAGAATTGAAGTAAGTTCGCCTCATGGCTTCAGGAGAGGAGTGAAGGAGGATACAGTAGAAAGTCAGATGGTAAGTTTGAAGTTGATTCCTGAGTTTGATGAAAAGGTGACAGAGTGGTTTAGGAGATATGAGAAGACAGCCGAATTTCAATGGCCTCAAGAGAGATGGGTTGGCCTCGTGGCAAATACGTTAAATGGCTTTTGGAAGTGTATGATAGAATGTCAGTTGCGGATTTGGAGGATTACAAGGAGGACTAACAACCTGAAAGCTTATGAGCTGCTGCCAGAGGCGTATGGGCTGCAGTTCCGTGGAGGTAAGAAAAGGTCCAGTGATTCCTACTTTGAATGTGTTCGCTATCTAGAGAAGACATTTGAAAAGTGGATTGTTAGCGAGTAGACCATCTCTTACCGTGAGTTAAAGGGACTCATGGTAATGGAGCAGTTTATTAACGTAGCCGAGGAATTGGCACCGCTGCTCCGTGAGAAAAAGTTTGAAAGTGTAAAAGAAAAAGGAACGTGGCCAGATGACTACGCGTTGGCGCACCGGCCTGTACCACTGTGGATTGGTGGTACGTCTGGTGGAGCTGGTAATGTTGTGTTTGGTGGTGGGGCCGGCGCCAGTTTCTCTAGAAGTTCACCTTGTAGTAGCGGCTCCGGTAATAAGTCTGGGTGAGTTAGCCCTATTGGAAATGAGTCTCCACCCAGCTCTCGACAGAGACAGATGGGGAGCATGCAACACAGCACTCCCAGGTATGCCCACGCGTTTTTATTGTAAAATTACTGGACACTTAAAATTTAATTGTCCCAAATTAATAACAGCCACTCCTTCCAAGACGTCCCAGTAGCTGGTGGCTTTGATTGTGTCCCAGGGCAGGGACCAGCACTGTGACGAAATCCGGGCTGTCTTTGGTCGCAAGCCTGGAAAGGCCGTCGTCGCCACCCCCCTTTTGAGGTCTGAGTTGGACTGGTGCTATCCATTTTTATGTAAAAGCACAGTTGAGATTCATGGGGTTACATACACCGTTACAGTTTTGAGAGACAGCTGCACATCAGTCGCTGTGCAGGAATGTGACTGGAAGGCGAGTTGCCACCGATCAGCCTGGGTGGTGCCGGAGAATTGGTGCCGCTGAGAGCTTCGCTACGGCGAAGATTAAGCTTTCATGCCCGCTAGTGACAGCGGAGGCGCAGGTAACATTAACGGAGGGACCTGCCAGTGTCGAGGATCGATTTCCTTTTAGGGAATAACCTGTCAGGGGAAAGGTTTGGGTGCAGCTCCCATCCGCGGACCTGATCCTAGATGAGGAGGTTGCTGAGATTTGTGACTCAGTTGTTCCTGTATTCCTGGGCCACCACAAAAAAAAAGCGCGGTGTTTGTAATGAGGCTGCAGTGAGGGCAGAATGCCCAGAGGCCTCTCCCGTTGCTGGCCACGGTTTTGACAATTCAGGGTCGGACTCGTCTTTAAGTCAGGGTGCAGGGGCTGACTGCAGAAACACAGAGCCACCACAGGAAGCACCTGACTTTGTAGAGAGTGTTGCTAAGGGTGAGGTTGGAGTGATGAGGTTGGGTTGTTTGTTTGATGGATTGGTTCACCCTGCGGAGCCTTTCGGAGGTGATACTGAGGCTGAGTTGTCACCTGTTGTTGAGGCTGTTGGCGCCGGTTGTCAATCTGGGACGCAGCTAGTTGTGTCTGGTGTATCAGGGTCGCTGGCGATGGTAGGAAGACTGCTGACTCTACTGGGGATGCGAGAGTTTCCTCCCCTGCGGGATGCACATGAGGCGGGGAGCAGACTGCTCCCCGCCTCGGTGTTTGCTCACGTGGTTAGTCACCCTTGGTGACAGCTGCAGCAACAGCTGTCAGCGTTTTGTCCCTCGAGTATGTGTTGCCCAACTGCTTGCCAAGGCAGGAGTGATGGCAAGGAAGTCAGGGAGAGTTTGTTGAGAGCAGCTATGTTATGAATAGCCAGCGGAGAAAGAAGGGCAGAGGTTTGGAGCTCCATTTTGATGTGCCATCCGCAGATAAGGAGGTACGAGTACTAAAAGCACGTAGTGGCTGAGTGTTTGGTCGTTTTGGAATCCAGATGATTCGGGAGCATTTGTCGCGGTACCCGTTTGTTGAGCGTAACCGTATGGGTTAGGCTGGCAAGCCTGATGACCTCTTGTCTGGGCCTCTCACAGTTGTGTTATGTCCGGTGTTGTTTCTCCCAGGTTGGGGGTGATTTATGATGTTTGTCACTCGATTCCTCCTTCCGAGGCGAATTATAATGATGTTATTGACGCGAGCTTTCCATTTCTGAATGAGGCTACCTGTGATGTGCTGTTTGCCGCTCAGGAAGCACCCTCAATGTTGCTGAGGGGTGCCTTCGACCAAGTTCTTGTTGATTGTCAGATGCTGAGTCCGAGCAGTGTAGTATGTGATGATGGATATCGGCTTCCTCGGAGCGACAAGGTATCGGGTATTATGAGAAGGGTTTACACTTGGGAGCATTGGCTGGGACCAGTTGGGCTGGCCCAGGGACACGTTGGCCAGGCTAATGTTGGAGTCGATGTTTGTAGTTTTGTGACGGCCACGTGTGTTTCTTTGGGTCCGTGCGATGATGTGTGTGCTGCGTCCTGAAAAGGAGCAACCGTCAGCTTGCTGTGGCGATATCTGTGTCATCAAGAGGCCGATGGGAGAAGTGCATCTGACAGTGAGACGCAAGCTTGGTGGTGTCACACTCGGGAAGAAGTATTTGTTTTGTTAAGAGAGTTTTGCCAAGAGAGTGGCATTTTTTTTTAATCAGTTTTATGGGTATAGTACAGACTCCACGGAGCCATGAGCGGACGAGAGCGAGTGCTGTGGGCAGTGCAGGCCCGAGTGAGAGTAGTGTATAGCCAGGAAACATTTTACCTGGCCCTGCCCAATGCCGTGCATTGTGTGTTGCAATGATATAGGGATATTGTTGTATGGTGACTCTGAAGTTTCTACATTGTGGAGAAGATACAGATAGAGTAGAGCGTGTAGTGAAAAGAGGAGGAGAGGTGAGAAGAAGCGGAGAAGGAGAGAAGGCAGAGGACCGAGAAGACGACGGAGACGTAGAAGTAAGTGACCAGAGTTATAGGGGAGACGTAGCTGCTGGAGAAAAGAGATGACTAAGATATTCTGTAGAAGAAAGCTTACACACCAGTGTAGTAGAGGAGACCGTAGGTCATGGTATAGAACCAGAGATGGGTCTGGAAAGAGGAGTGGGAGGAGGAGAAGGAAGTGGCAGTCTGAGTTTGGAGGGCCTAGTGGGAACCTCGGTTGTATTCAGTAGTGCAGTAGATGTTTATAACAGTGTTGTAGTAGTGTTTGGTACTTTGTAATCTGTATACGCCCCTTGTTTAATCTGTTGATGTGCGCAATTAGTTATGTGTTGATTTTCAATTTCTTGTGTGTTCCAAAAATTTTCATAAGCTTTGTATATCTTCCGAATTGTATTGTTTATGAGGGTGCACGTTGTATGCAGAGAGATAACGAAATATAAAACGAAGAAAGAAGTAAGAACGAATGAGAGGAAGAATGAAGGAAGGAGAGAGAGAGAGAGAGAGAGAGAGAGAGAGAGAGAGAGAGAGAGAGAGAGAGAGAGAGAGAGAGAGAGAGAGAGAGAGAGAGAGAGAGAGAGAGAGAGGCTGGGGACAAGACTTCGATGAGTCTCTGACACATAATCTACCCAGCCTGAAGTTCCTAAGATAATATTTATGAGTGCAGTCACTCATATTCCCCAGGTAAATTTCTTTGCTTCCCCTTGTCCATTCAGTTTGAGTTTCACCCACTATTTAGTTGCTCTTCACAATAAAGTAATAAGTAGTCATCTAGCTAGTTTCATCATTAATATTTTCAGAATAAAGTGTTTTATTCATATAAACCAGCGCGGGATGCAGAATAGCAACCGAGTGGGTGTATGTATGTACGAGTATGTCGTCACCCCACCCATCCCTTCTTGTACCCTCCTCTCCATAGCAACAAGGCGGAAGAATGTTTGGCATACTTTACCACGCTTAGTCACAACCCAGTGATTTTACAGAAAGGACGTATTGAGGCAGGCAGTAATATCTGGCAGAGACTGAGGCGGGAATACAGCTTGTCCGGTTAGTTGCTTTAAGGGCATAAGTGAATCATTACCTGCCGTACGCCCCGGCCTACTTAAATGGCATAGGAGTCTCCATGGTAGCTTGCCAGGAAGAGTAGCTGAATACAGCACACTCCATACCCAGGTAAGTGACTCCTCAGCTGCGTGTGGGTACGGGCCGATTTCTTGTACAGTGGGAGGTGAATTACCTTCCTGTGTTCCTGGGCACCTTTTCTGACCAATCACCATAATATCGCTTATCCTTAAGTTTTCTTGTTACTTTGTACCTAAACATGGTACGAAACACAAGGTATGCTTCGCACATTCTCCTAACTCAGCACTTCCTTCAATCAACATTCGATATGTTCGATTATTAAATGGTATTATCACAGATATTATGTGTCACTTTCTATCACACAAAGCCTTCTTTGACACGGGTACTGCAGTTAACCTTATCAAAATGGATGTATTTCGGAAACTCTCTTCCTCTTCTCAGGATATCACTAAATTACCTGCTGATGTCAACCTCAACGGTATATCTGGGAAAATTACCTCACGGGAAAGTACTCTTTTCACGGTCTTTATCATCCCTGGAACTAGACATATGTCATTATTTTTATATTGTATCTGATGAATTTTTCAATGCTGATCTTCTCATAGGCTTCAACACCATGTGCAAATATGACATCAGTCTTTTCCCTGCCATCAATAAAATCGATGTTCTCCCCTCTGATATTTCCTCTCTTGCTGGTGTAGTGACATCTGTCGCAACTTTTCCTTCTGCTAGCGATCAGATGTTATCTACACGGGATTCATGTGTTATGTCATCTAATTTGCCTGTCTCACAGCCTCATTCTCAGTCAACTTCCCAGTCAGACCACAGTGTAACTCCTTGTAAACGCATTTTGCTAGCAGATCCGGTTATGGTATTTGAATGTGCTGTATATGTTGTAAACGCTAACGTTAAGTTAGCTTTTACAACAAAACAATCTCCATGCAAAACAATCTCCAATGCAAAACAATCTCCATGCAAAGGTGTTGAATTAGAATCCGTTCTTACCACAATCGATGAAAATGTATTCTGTAAAATCGGGCTGGAAAATGTCACATCTACGCCTGTCAAGCTCAAAGCACGTGTGCTGCTCGAAGAAGCCTTGCCTTACTCTGAGAAAGTTGTAATCTTGGGTGATTTCCTTTTTTCTGTCAATAATGTATATGCATCTGACAGCCATGACATGTCTTCTCTCCCGCCAATCATGGATGATCACATATCTGTACTTGATTTCCCAGAATCTCAACATGAATTACTCGCTCTCCCAAATACTTTCAGGAAAGTTGTCTCGTTCCCTGGTGAACCTCTGGGCCACACAAACGTCATCACTCACTCTATCCACATGACACCTGGGTGCAGACCATCTTACATCCCCAGCTATAGGGTGCCACACAGTCGTCGAGTTCTACTTAATGAAGCTGTGGGAGCTATGTTACTTCAGGATGTAGTGGGACCTGCCTGTTCACCTCATAACGCTCCCTTACTCGTTCCAAAGAAACAAGGGGGTTGGTACGTTGTTTTCGACTTCAGAAAACTCAACGTATCTACCATTCCTAACTGTTATCCAATGCCGAGATTAGGTGATATTTTACCCTAGTCTTACACTCAGGATTCTTTCAAGTTGAATTAGAGGAAACTTCACGGCCAGGTATTGCTTTCACTACCTCCTTTGGCCAATTTATGTCCAAACGCATCGCCCAGGGTCTACGTAATTCGCCACTAACGTTCCAAAGATTGATGAATTCTATTATCTCAGGTCTTATCAGGTCTTATCTCTTCCCTACTAATATCGATCAGATCTGGCAATTGCTGGATTTTATTGCCAGTTGATAAAAAAACAATTCAGCCTTATCGGTCAACCTCTTACTCATTTCCTTAAGAAAAATGTTGCATTCATCTGGTCTGAAAAGGAACAAGATGTCTTTGATCTCAAAACTGTCTTGTGTTAAGCACCGGTTCTTGCTTTTCAAAATTTCGAGAAAGATATCATCTTATACACTGACGCTTCTGGCTTTGGAATCGGTGCTGCTCTCATGCAGAAAAATTCACTCGGTAAACATCGCGTATTAGCGTATGCTTGCAGACTTCTCAACAAGGCAGAGCAAAATTATGACGTCACAAAGCGTGAAAGTCTCGCCGTGATCTGGGCGTTACATAATTTCGTGAAGTCATCTTAGGCTATATGATTCATGTCCACACTGGTCATTATGCTGTCATAGAGACCTTCAAAGGCAATAACTTCACAGGTCAATTTGTTCGCTAGCATCTCCTGATTCAAGAATTTAATTCTACAATTTCATAGGAGGAGGAGGCAGTAGACACCTGCCGAAACGATAATTACTCCCAGTCAGGTCTAAAGCACTGTTCAAGGGGTGCTGTGAACTTATCATTAAACCCAGCTGTGACCTCACTGAACGTTTCCCTTTGTGTCTCACAACACAAGGGGGCAGTCACAGCCTGCCCTCTAAAGACAACTCTCTTCCTTCACACAAAACTACAAGCACCCTTCACTCAAATATTTTAAAATCATGGCGACTCCTACACCAGCCTCGGAGTCCCCATCTGGGGAGGGGACCATAAATGTCCCCAGGTCGGACTGCCTTTCTGTCGACGATCCTAAGTGTCTTGACATCCTCCTCAACTTTTTCTTCATTAACTTCTGCAACATTCGTGGTCTAAGATCTAATTTTCAATCTGTAGAACACCACCTCTCCTCTTCTAAACCTCATCTTCTTTTCCTCACTGAAACTCAGGTGTCTGAGGCAACTGACAGTAGCCCATTTTCTGTTCCCTCCTACTTTCTCTATCCTCATTTTCGATCCAAAGCTGTATGCTGCGTTTATGTGCGCAATGACTTAACCTGCTCTCGTGCCCACGCTCTTGAATCTTCCAAGTTTTCCACCATCTGGCTACGACTACAGAGTCATTCTCATACTAAATTTATCTGTGCTGTATACCTTTCTCCTAACTCCTCTGACTATAAGAAATTCTTTGACTACTTAACTTCCAAAGAGGAGCACATTCTGACCCTCTTCCCTTTTGCAGAGATCTCCATTCTTGGAGACTTCAATGTTCACCACCAGCTTTGGCTTTCCTCTCCCTACACTGACCATCCTGGTGAACTAGCCTACAACTTTGCTATCCTCCATGACGTAGGTCATGGAGGATAGCAAAGGATAGCAAAGGATAGTAAAGTAGGGTGCAACACCCTACTCGTATTCCTGACCGTCTTGGAGATACGCCCAACATTCTTGACCTTTTCCTGACCTCTAATCCTTCTGCTTATGCTGTCACCCTTTCTTCTCCGTTGGGCTCCTCCGATCACAATCTCATATCTTTATCTTGTCCTATCACTCCAATCCCTCCTAAGGATCCCCCTAAACGAAGGTGCCTCTGGCGTTTTGCTTCTGCTAGTTGCGGGGACCTGAGGAGGTATTTTGCTGATTTTCCTTGGAATGACTACTGCTTCCGTGTCAGAGACCCGTCTTTGTGTGCTGAGCGCATAACAGAGGTGATAGTGTCTGGCATGGAGGCGTACATTCCTCACTCTTTTTCTCGTCCTAAACCTTCTAAACCTTGGTTTAACACAGCTTGTTCTCGTGCTATACATGATAGAGAGGTAGCCCACAAAAGGTACTTAAGCCTTCCATCACCAGAATCTTAGGCACTTTATATTTCTGCCCGGAACCATGCCAAGTCTGTTCTCCAACTAGCCAAAAACTCCTTCATTAACAGAAAATGTCAAAACCTTTCAAGATCTAACTCCCCTCGTGATTTCTGGCATCTAGCCAAAAATATCTCCAATCATTTTGCTTCTTCTTTCCCTCCTCTACTTCAACCAGATGGCACCACTGCTATCACATTTATTTCTAAAGCTTAACTCTTTGCTCAGACCTTTGCTAAAAACTCTACCTTGGACGATTCTGGGCTTGTACCTTCCTCTCCTCCACCCTCTGACTACTTCATGCCACCTATTAAAATTCTTCGCAATGATGTTTTCCATGCCCTCGCTGGCCTAAACCCTCGGAAGGCTTATGGACCTAATGGGGTCCCTCCTATTGTTCTCCGAAACTGTGCCTCCGTGCTTGCACCTTGCCTAGTCAAACTCTCATCTCTGTCTGTCAACATCTACCTTTCCTTCTTGCTGGAAGTTTGCCTACATTCAACCTGTTCCTAAAAAGGGTGACCGCTCTAATCCCTCAAACTACCGTCCTATTGCTTTAATTTCCTGCTCATCTAAAGTTTTTGAATCTATCCTCAACAGGAAGATTCTTAAACATCTATCACTTCACAACCTTTTATCTGATCGCCAATATGGGTTCCGTCAGGGCCGCTCTACTGGTGATCTTCTGGCTTTCCTTACTGAGTCTTGGTCATCCTCTTTTAGAGACTTTGGTGAAACTTTTGCTGTTGCCTTGGACATATCAAAAGCCTTCGATAGAGTCTGGCACAAAGCTTTGATTTCCAAACTACCCTCCTACGGGTTCTATCCTTCTCTCTGTAACTTCATCTCAAGTTTCCTTTCTGACCGTTCTATTGCTGCTGTGGTAGACGGTCACTCTTCTTCTCCTAAATCTATTACCAGTGGTGTTCCTCAGGGTTCTTTCCTGTCACCCACTCTCTTCTTATTATTCATTAATGATCTTCTGAACCAAACTTCTTGTCCTATCCACTCCTATGCTGATGATACCACCCTGCAGTTTTCCACGTCTTTTCATAGACGTCCAACCCTTCAGGAGGTAAACATATCACGCAGGGAAGCCACAGAACGCCCGACTTCTGATCTTTCTAAACTTTCTGATTGGGGCAGAGCAAACTTGATATTGTTCAATGCCTCAAAAACTCAATTCCTCCATCTATCAACTCGACACAACCTTCCAGACAACTATCCCCTCTTATTCAATGACACTCATCTGTCCCCCTCTTCTACACTGAACATCCTCGGTCTGTCCTTTACTTAGAATCTGAACTGGAAACTTCACATCTCATCTCTAGCTAAAACGGCCTCTATAAAGTTAGGTGTTCTGAGACGTCTCCGCCAGTTTTTCTCACCCCCCCCCAGCTGCTAACTCTGTACAAGGGCCTTATCCTTCCATGTATGGAGTATGCTTCACATGTCTGGGGGGGTTCCACTCATACTGCTCTTCTAGACAGGGTGGAATCAAAAGCTTTTCGTCTCATCAACTCCTCTCCTCTAACTGACTGTCTTCAGCCCCTCTCTCACCGCCGCAATGTTGCATATCTAGCTGTCTTCTACCGCTATTTTCATGCCAACTGCTCTTCTGATCTTGCTAACTGCATGCCTCCCCTCCTTCTGCGGCCTCGCTGCACAAGACTTTCCTCTTTCTCTCACCCATATTCTGTCCACCTCTCTAACGCAAGAGTTAACCAGTATTCTCAATCATTCATCCCTTTCTCTGGTAAACTCTGGAACTCCCTGCCTGCTTCTGTATTTCCACCTTCCTATGACTTGAATTCCTTCAAGAGGGAGGTTTCAAGACACTTATCCACCAATTTTTGACCACTGCTTCGACCCTTTTATGGGACTGGCATTTCAGTGTACATTTTTTTTATTAGATTTTTGTTGCCCTTGGCCAGTATCCTTCCTACATAAAAAAAAAAAAAAAAAAAAAAAAAAAAATATATATATATATATATATATATATATATATATATATATATATATATATATATATATATATATATATATATATATATATATATATATATATTTATATATATATATATATATATATATATATATATATATATATATATATATATATATATATATATATATATATATATATATATATATATATATATATATATATATATATATTCCTGGTAAGGCAAACTCAGTGGCAGATACACTATCACGCAATGTTGCTACCATCTTCGTCATGATAGAAATTCCTGCCATGCCAACCACGGATGAAATAAGGAAACATCAACGTTCAGACGCCTTCTGTTCTAGTGTTACTTCGTATTGTAGTAGTAGTATTGCTAGTGTATTACTTTGAATATAGTGATGAAACAAATCTTCCCAAGTTGCAAGTGAGTGCTGATACGTTTTTCATGTAAGACGATCTCTTATAAAAGTCGAGTGATGTCTCTACTAACGATTCTGGCAGACGTTTATCTCAGCTCGTGATACCTCAGTCGCTACTGAGTATCATACTTCACCACATTCATGGCTCACCCCAATCAGGACATCCAGGTCGGGACAGATGCCTCGTGCAAGCAAAACGATCATATTTCTGGCCGACTATGAGGAAAGATACCTTTCAATATTGTGCGATCTATCCTCAGTGTGCTTCACATCGTACCTCACTGGCTCACGAGAGTTCCCTGTTTCCACACCCCATCGCTTCCGCTCCTTGGGATTCGGTCTCTGTTGATCTGCTCAAACTTCCACTTACAGAGAACGGTTATCAGTATCTTCTTGTTTGTGTGGATAGTTTCACTCATTTTACCATTCTTGTTGTTCTCAAGGACAAAACTACAACTTCTGTTGGTAGCGCGATTATCGACATGATTTGTCCTTATAACTCTCCTCATGTCACCTTATCTGACAATGGCGCTGAATTCAATAACTCTGTCTTACAGAAGATTTATAAACAAATTCACATCAAGAAATGTAACATTGTTCCTCACTCACCAAGTTCAAACGGCAAAGTAAAGCGTTGCAATAAACGTATCCTTGATGTTCTGCGTTACATAACAGATGCAAAGCACTCATGGGACGAATGGCTCCCTCAGACAGCCTGCTCTATCATGTCAGCAATCCACTCCACCATCAACGAGCCTCCCCATTTTGTGCTATTTGGTACCGACAAGCGTCTTCCATATGAATTTATCCACGGCGCGCCGCATCATGTCTAGTACATGAATGACTACGTCAAATGTCTCCGCGATTTTCAGTTCACTCATAAGCTCATTCACGATCGCCTTACTGTATCACAAGCTGTGACGCTGCAGAAACAACATCGTAGACCGACATATTCTTCCATTGAAATTGGCGATATAGTCTTCGCCAGAATTCGCGATAGTAACTCTAAATTAGATCCATTGTTCTTTGGGTCACACCGTGTAATCGAATCTCTCCATGGCCACAAAGTAAAACTTATAGAACTCAAAACCTTAGGGGAACAGATCGTCCATGTCGATCATTTGAAGCGTGTGAACAAGGGATTCGATGATGAGTGTGTACATCTGCTATCATTAAGTTCTGAATTAACTGATCCTTCAAGCAGCTCAAGCTTGACCACACACACACACCTTTTTATTTACACACTTAAACTTTGTTCCCATTCCAAGCTTTTAATCATCCTATTTTAATACCATGTATATATGTGTATATTTCTCTTTACTTATATGTGTCGTACATGTGTTATATTATCTGATCATGTCTGAACATTATTATTAATGTTATCGTTCTGTACTCTCCCTCTTATGCCATGTATTATATGTTAATTGCTCACATTTTATTGCTCTATTGTTATATCAGTCTCAACAATTACTATTATGATATATAAGTCATATATTCATCCCATGTGTACCTTGGCCAGTTACGTACATGTGTTCGTCTTCCTTCCTGTTCATTTCTCCTTCTTGCCTATCTCAAGGGAAATTCACATCCACTTCCAGTCCTTAAGGATAACACCTGCGTATATGTGTTCCTTCTCTGTCTCAAGGGAATTTCACACCCACCTCCAGTCTTTAGGGATAACACCTACGTTTGGCCACTTTTCTCTACCTCTCAAGGTAATTTCACACCCACTTCCAATCCTTAGGGATAACATCTGCGTTCGTCTTCCTTCTCTATCTCAAGGGAATTTGACACCCACTTTCAGCCCTTAGGGATAACTATCTGCGATCCACTTAGCTTGAATAAATACAGCCCACATGGTAGCAACCTCTCAGTTCAGTTCAGTCACAGTTCATTCGAGAGTCAGAGTCGCAGACAGTCAGAGGCGAGCTCTCAGTCCCAGTCAGTCACCCAGTCATGAGCAATCAGTCTTGGTTTCTCACTCAGTTCTGCTGAGTCACAATCAGTTTTGAGATGCTGCTCAGTCATCAATCATATCACTTCAGAGAGAGAGAGAGAGAGAGAGAGAGAGAGAGAGAGAGAGAGGGAGTACAATCAATCATCACGTTGAGACAGAGAGAGAGAGAGAGAGAGAGAGAGAGAGAGAGAGAGAGAGAGAGAGAGAGAGAGAGAGAGAGAGAGAGAGAGAGAGAGAGAGAGAGAGGGAGTACAATCAATCATCACGTTACAATTTCGTCTCGAATCCAGTGTGTACAATCAATCATCTATTAAATCAAGAAGAAATCTCATCATCATGTCTTTTATTCGCACATATCAACTATATCAACCAACTATCCACGAACTACAAGCTACCAAAATCATCGTTTCTCACTGCCAGCCCTCCACACTACCAACACTCCAAGCATCATCAACTTAGAACAGAGGTGACAATCAATCCTAGAACACTCCATCTCATACAGCCAAAGTAAACTCTGGAACTCCCTTCCTGCTTCTGTATTTCCACCTTCCTATGACTTGAACTCCAAGAGGGAGGTTTCAAGACACTCATCCTTCAGTTTTTTTTTACCACCTCTTCGAACCCTATTCGGGACCGGCATCTCAGTGGGCTTGTTTTCTTTTTTTGATTTTTTTAGATTTTTGTTGTTCTTGGCCAGTATCTCGCCTATATAAAAAAAAAAAGTCCTGTCGAATCTAGCAAGGAGCCGTGTGCACAAATCAGGTGCACTGCCTCAATTGTCATTTCAACTCTCTTTCCCTACAACCACCAGCCACAATGGCACTCGTTAGGATATAATTCCTGACATTATATTTTTTAATGTACTGGAGATACGCCCAACATTCTTGATTTTTCCTAACCTTCAATCCCTCTGCTTATGCTATAGCTCTGTCTTTTCCAATGAGTTCCTCCGATCAGTATTTTGCCCTGTTCCTCCAATTGTTCTTTGACCTTGCGTGTGTTTACACCATGCCTCTGTCAACTATGTCAACATATATACCTTTCCTTTTTGCTGGCAGTTTGCCTACTTTTAACCTGCTTGAAAAATAAATAAATAAATAAAAAATGGTGACTGCTCTAATCCAACAAATTATCGTCCTATTGCCTTTTTTTTTTTTTATTTATTCCTTAACAGAAAGGTTCTTAAATATCTGTCACTTCATAATCTTGAATCTGATCACTAGCATCTGCTCTATCGAGGCCACTTTATTGCTAATCTTCTGATTTTCCTTACCGAGTCTTGGTCATCATCTTTTAGTGATGTTGGTGAAACTTTTCGCTTTAGATATATGAAAAGAATTTAACAGAATCTACCACAAATCTCTGATTTCCAAATTGCCCTCCTATGGCCTTTCATACTTCTCTCAGCAACTTCACGTGAAATTTCCTTTTTGACCGTTCTATTGCTGCAGTGGCATATCGTCATCGATCTTTTCAAAAGTCTATAAATAGTGTTCCTTAGGGTTCTGTCCTGTCCCCTACTCTATTCCCATTATTCTTCAATGATCATTATGGTATCATTATGCTAATGATACCATTGTGCACTTCCCACGTCTTTTCTTTGACGTTCAGCCCTTCAGAAATTAACCAACTCACACAAGAAAGCCACAGAACTCTTGACTTCTTATCTTCCCACGATTCCTGACCATGACAGAGCAACATAGTGTTGTTTATTGCCTCAAAACTAAATTCCCTCATTTATCCACTCTACAAAATCTTCCAGATAACTATCTCCTCTTCCTCAATGGCACTTCATTATCACCTTCTTCTACACTGAATTTTTTTTGTTTGTTTATATATATATATATATATATATATATATATATATATATATATATATATATATATATATATATATATATATATATATATATATATATATATATATATATATATATATATATATATATATATATATATATATATATATAACATTCCGTTGTTCTTGGCCATTACTCCAATAACTGCATAAAAAAGAAGATATATTTTGGAAGAATATGTAATTGGTCTTAGTGCCATAAAAACTTACTCAATATATTAAACGAAACATAAGTATATGGAAAACAATTAATAATTATATACAAACTGTACTGGAACCAAAAACTGACAGTAAGAGTGGGAGCAGATCAGAATAACTGGACAGAAATAAGACTAGATTTAAGATGGGTGCGTTTTATCTATCTATCTATCTATCTATGTATCTATCTATCTATCTATCTATCTATCTATCTATCTATCTATCTATCTATCTATCTATATATATATATATATATATATATATATATATATAGAGAGAGAGAGAGAGAGAGAGAGAGAGAGAGAGAGAGAGAGAGAGAGAGAGAGAGAGAGAGAGAGAGAGAGAGAGAGAGAGAGAGAGAGAGAGAGAGAGAGAGAGAGTAAAATCAATCTCATTCGGCATTCGAATATCCGGCAGCTTCAAGCATCCGGCACATTTTTCCCCAAACCTTAAAATCAATAAAAAATCAATGTGTACTGAAAAAATCGATTAAAATTCCCGCGCGAGGCATACTTTGTCCCCTCGCCACCAGAGCGCACTGCTTCACGCCACCCGCGGCCCACTGCACTGTGTTTACTCAGTGACTCAGTCCTGCGTGTGCACTGTTTATCGCCTGACGCCTTCATCATGCCTAAAGTTGTAGAAAAGAGGAAGCGTGTTGTGCTTACACTTAAGCAGCTGATCAGATCAGCTGCTGATTAAGATCAGCTGATCTTTGTTATGGTAAGATGCGTGAGTGTAGGGTGGTGATTGTGGACATAATTTCAGTTCTATTCCAGTATCCGGCAATATTCAAGTATCCGGCACGTCGGCGGTCCCGTTGATGCCGGATGAGAGGGATTTTACTGTATATATATATATATATATATATATATATATATATATATATATATATATATATATATATATATATATATATATATATATATATATATATATATATATATATATATATATATATATATATATATATATATATATATATATATATATATATATATATATATATATATATATATATATTTTTTTTTTTTTTTTTTTTTAATAATAAGAGCTGTGGGAAATGGAACCATGGCGAAACAACTGCTACAAATAAGAAGAGAGTGAGAGAGGTGTGGCATTCCATGGTCAGCAACGTCTGTAGGATAAGGTAGCATCAATCTTTAACTTGTTAGATATAATTCACCGGTATAAGGACTGTATTTCTGAGGAACTTTGAATGTGAATTTAGTATTTTTTTTTTTATGTCAATAAGCAATAGACTTGTATCATCAGCACACATGGTGAATCTGAATTTAGGGTTTGAACAAAATGTCATTAATGTAAATATGAAATAAAATTGTACCTAATACTGATCATTATGGTACACACCATTATAATCCTCTTTACATAATATTTCGAATTACTGTACACTCCTTGAAACCAATTTACACACACACACGGACATCGACAATTAGCGACCTATTTAAAATTTACCAGCATTTAACAATATATATATATATATATATATATATATATATATATATATATATATATATATATATATATATATATATATATATATATATATATATATATATATATATATATATATATATATATATATATATATATATATATATATATATATATATACGAGTATATATATATATATATATATATATATATATATATATATATATATATATATATATATATATATATATATATATATATATATATATATATATATATATATATATATATAGATATATATAGATATATTGCTAAATGCTGGTAAATTTGAAATAGGTCGCCAATCATTATATATATATATATATATATATATATATATATATATATATATATATATATATATATATATATATATATATATATATATATATATATATATATATATATATATATATATATATATATATATATATATATATATATATATATATATATATATATATATATATATATATATATATATATATATATATATATATATATATATATATATATATATATATATATATATATATATATATATATATATATATATATATATATATATATATATATATATATATATATTGCTAAATACAGGTAAATTTTAAATAGGTTGCTAATTGTCGATGTCCGTTTTGTTTCCAGAGTTGTCTAGTAGAATAACTCGCGATTTCTAGATGGAAATAACATCTGCTTTTAAGGACACAATAAGGACAACGTAGTAGGTGTGAAGAAGTATGTTTCAAGAACTTGTCCTCAGGACCTGGCCCTGTGGATTTACTGCTTTTACGAAATATTGCATTTGTGTGCAATTCAGTAGAAAAAAAAAAAAATAATAATAATAATAATAATAATAAGTAGTAGGAGGGAGGTTAGGGAAATATTCTTTCAAATTAAAATTAAAATTCAATGTCTCTCATTCTTAAAAAAAAAAAAATTCATTAAATTTATTAGATAGGTCTGTTCATTGTAGTTTAAATGTATTTGTTGTTGTTTCATTGTACTAAAATCCTTCTTAATACGGAATTTCATGTTTTCCACTGAGATTTTGGATCTCACTGGTTTGATTCTAATTTATCTACAAAGTATTTCTATTTAGCTACCCTTAATATGGGGCTCAATCGGTATGTGTGTGTGTGTGTGTGTGTGTGTGTGTGTGTGTGTGTGTGTGTGTGTGTGTGTGTGTGTGTGTGTGTGTGTGTTTTGAGAGTGTTTGTGCTACATTTTGGGTCAGAAAAGAGAACACTTATTTATTTGGAACCTAAATTGTATATATATATATATATATATATATATACTCGTATATATATATATATATATATATATATATATATATATATATATATATATATATATATATATATATATATATATATATATATATATATATATATATATATATATATATATATATATATATATATATATATATATATATATATATATATATATATATATATATATATATATATATATATATATATATATATATATATATAATTTTTTTTTATTTATTTATTTTTTTTTTTCATGTTTATATTCATCCAAAGCTCAACTCTAAAAAATATTTTGATACCTATCAGTTGATAACCTAGTATCATATTCTAAGAAGTAACGTATTGCTCTTACCTCATAGATTTATCAACTGCAGCAGCCCAGCGAATCCACCTCAATGCTCTGACTTCCAAAGGTTCAATAAAAGTCTCACTTGCTACCCCTACCAGAACGAACAGCAGTAACATTGCATTCATCGACCACATATTGCTAGTCGCGTCTCAAGGTGCGTAACCTAAGCTTAGAGTCTCACTGAGGAAAAGAAATTGCATGATGCATTTGTGTGCGTGTGTGTGTGTGTGTGTGTGTGTGTGTGTGTGTGTGTGTGTGTGTGTGTGTGTGTGTGTGTGTGTGTGTGTGTGTGTGTGTGTGTGTGTGTGTGTGTGTGTGTGTGTGTGTGTGTGAAAATGATAACATACGTGCTCTCAAGGCATCCACGATGTCGACATCAGTCATTGTTTTAATTCGTGTTTCTTCATACATTTTTTTTTTTTTTCTCACGTCGCTCCAAAAGATTCAGAATCTTGTACGTGATATTTTTTTCTAGATTCATGCTGAATTACTAGCTTTTTTTTCTTCAAACGCTATGTTAAAACACCATGGCTACTGTCATAAGTAATGATTATAAGTTTAATATGTGTGGTTCGTGGCACTAATTAACCGTCACCTCTGACAGCCAATAAGTTTAGTATCTTTAAGAAAAAAGAAAAAAAAAAAAAACACTGGTACATTGGTTTCCAAAAATATTTTCCATATGTATCATTCACTATTTCAATCGAAATTGTTTGGCTGATGATAGGTTGCTATTCTGCATTGTTATGGGGTTGGTGGGTGGCACCCATCATCCATTGCCAAATGTCTGTTGTTTTCTTTAAAGGACAGACAAGAGGTAACTACCTAAAATAGCTTGTAGTATATCTGCAAGCTATTTTCACGCCGGGTAGGGGACAGTTCTATCTGGATGAGGAATGCAGCAACCTCACTCTCCCCTAGCTGCTTCTTGCTTTTCCTCCTGCTTATTACCTTCCATCTTTGAGGGTGGATTCAGACTCCCAGCCATAGCTGTGCACCCGGTCTTCCAGGGAGTTCCCACCCTCCCTTCCCTGATGGGTGACACATCAGGTCTTTCTCTTTCTCTTGCTTGTGACCTTTTGATCTTCTGTTTTACTCCTATCCTCTTTCTCTGTTTTCCCCTCTCTGCAATCTCAAGTCGTGCAGGCAGGATGAGGGGATGTATGGTGCCAGCAGTTTTATTTGCCATCCCTACTGTCGGGGTCCGCTTGATTATGGCGAACTTGCGGTTCCAGAACATAATTGCCTTACCTGGTGTGGCGGCACCTCCAGGCTCGACCTCGTAGTTCCGCTATTTTAACTTTCAGTTTTATGGGTTTTTATTTTATTCATCCTCTGACTGCCTTACTGATTTTATTGACCCTGGCGTTCTCATTGACTATGTTAGTTTTCTTATCTCTTGACCCCTATTCACATCTTTTGCTGCTCCGCTGTGGAGATGTTGAATTAAATCCAGGCCCTGTTAGATCACGTCGTCATACATGTAGGGTCTTGTACTCCAACATCAGAGGTCTCTTTGCCAACCTTAAGGACGTTTCTGTTGTCAGCCAATGTCATGACGTGATCATCTGCGCAGAGACTCTCGTTTCTGACTACCGATATGACTCCGAACTCATGATTCCCGGGTTCAGCAAGCCGCTTTTCATTCGTCGCAGTGTAGCTAAAAGGAGACGTGGCATGTCGGTTCACATTC
The DNA here is from genome assembly GCF_035594125.1 of Scylla paramamosain. Taxonomy (NCBI): domain Eukaryota; kingdom Metazoa; phylum Arthropoda; class Malacostraca; order Decapoda; family Portunidae; genus Scylla; species Scylla paramamosain. Next base: position 17,839,811 of record NC_087166.1, on the reverse strand, counting down.
GCGAAGGCTTCTCAGCTCATCGGAAAGCGAAATACGAGTATACGTGTCATGAAACTGTCGTCATTCGTGTATGTGCGCAGCTCCAGAATTTTTACATCCTTGGCTCTTACCGAAACCCTGACAGTGACGATACTATCTTTGACTGCTTGTTAATGGCAATGGCAATGATTCAAGATGAGGACCGAAAGGCAGCCTTTGTTTTTGCTGGTGATTATAATGCCCATCACCGTGAATGGCTTGAATCAGTTTCTCCAACTGACTCCCATGGTCGTGCTGCTCTTGATTTTGCGAATGTCTCTGGATGTTCTCAGTTAGTTGTGGGTCCAACACATCTGGCTGGCAATCGGCTTGATCTTGTCTTTACCGACGTACCAGAGACAGTCAAGGTAACCACTATGGCACCTCTTGGCACATCAGATCACTCTGCGATTAGTATTCAACTTAACTTGAGACAAAATATTCCTGCATACACAGTCACCAAAGAGGTCTTCTTGAAGGGGCGCGTTAATTGGAGCTCTGGCAGAGAAGACGTTTCTCGTATTCGTCTAGGACCGGTCTTGAGCTACCCTGATCCTGTCTCAGCATTGAATGAGGAACTGAAGCGTATTATCTCTCGGAGGGTTCCTGTAAAGAAAGTTTGTTTGCGCTCCAACGACAAGGCCTGGTTCAACATTGATTGTCGTACTGCTAGAGACACTAAGCAAGTGGCTTATCGCAGGTGGTCACACTTAAGGACACGTGAAACTTGGGATGCGTACACTGTTGCCAGAGCTTCCTGTGCGGCAGTCTACAGGACTGCTGAGAGCGAATATTTTACCTCTGCGAAAGAAAAACTATCCACTGCATCTGACCCGCACAAGTGGTGGTCCACGCTGAAGTCAGTTGTCTTTGGTTTGCGACCATCTCTCCCTGCTCTGCTTTCTGATACTGGACAGCTGATCACAAGTCCAAAAGGCAAAGCTGATCTGCTGATGAAACACTTTGACTCCAAGCTCTATCGAGCTCCAGACCCCACCAGCGAGTTGCCTCCCGCCATGCCAGTCTTGACAAAACTGGCTTTTAGGTCTAAGGAAGTCATGAGACTACTTTTAGCACTCGACTCCCATGGCGGCACGGATCCGCTTGGGATGTTTCCTATGTTTCTGAAGGAAACAGCTGCAGTTCTTGCTCCCAAACTGAGTGCAACTGAGTGCAGTCTTCAGACGCCTAATCCTGACCGGTAGTTTCCCCATGTGCTGGAGAAATGCGAACATCACAGCGATCCCTAAAGGCTCTCCATCATCTGATGCCAGCAACTATAGACCAATCTCTATCACGCCGTTACTTTCTAAGATCTTTGAACATGTTATTTCTGGTCGTCTCTCTCGTTACCTTGAACACTCTCATTTGATACCAGCTAATCAGTTTGCTTATCGGAAGACTACGGAAGACTAGGGACTACGGATGCGCTACTCACTATCTCTCATAAGATTCAGCAAGCTCTTGACTGTGGGCATGAAGCCAGGGTAGTCCAACTTGATTTCTCTGCAGCTTTTGACCGAGTCAACCATGCCGGTCTTCTCAGGAAGCTGCAATCTTTTGGTGTCGGTGGCCCGGTACTGTCCATCTTGACTCAATTTTTGACCCACCGCACCCACCGTGTGTGCGTTGATAGTTGCTACAGTGACTGGTACAGCGTCCACTCAGGTGTTCCCCAGGGTAGCGTACTGGGACCTCTGCTGTTCAATGTCTACACTTCCGATCTACTACAAATCACTAGCAATCCTATTTACGGATATGCAGATGATGTGACACTTGTTGCTACTGTTGAGTCACCGAATTCACGTCTTGATGTTAGTACATCCCTGAATGAGGATCTCAGACGTATATCTGACTGGTATCGCACCTGGAACATGAAACTGAATGCATCAAAATCAAAATGCTTGTGTATTTCACGCTCTCGCACGCTAAATCCCCTTCACGGCCCTCTGCTTGTTGATGGCGCGCCTCTGACAGTATGTGATGAGCTTGATATTTTGGGTGTCAGATTCGACTCAAAACTGTCTTTTGAACGGCACATCAGGCGTCTTGTCAGTTCTGCCTCGCAAAAGCTTGGCGTTGTGAGGAAGGCTTACCGGATTTTTGGTGACCAGTCTATCTCTGCCAGCTGCTTCCGGTGTTTTATTCTTCCACTGCTGGAGTATTGTGCTCCTGTGTGGTCTTCCGCAGCTGTGTCCCACCTCCGTCTCATTGACAGAGTTGTCTCCTCTGCTAGGTTCCTCTGTGGTGGCGAAGCAGCTTGGGATCTTGGTCACCGACGCAATGTCAGCAGTGTCTGCATGCTATATAAGATCCATGCCAACCAGCTTCACCCGCTGAATGCCTCCATCCCAAATGTATTTGTGCCCACCAGAAACACTCGACCTGCTTACAGCAGGTTAGGTGGCACACCAGTCAGTTTCAGCGAAGCTTTGTTCCTTGTGCTGTAAGACTTTGGAACATGCTTGACGAGGGCACATGCACTGCGAGTGATGTGCAAAAATTCAAGTCTGCTTCGAACAAAATCTTGAAGAGTCTAGTCAATTAAACTCTGGTTGCTTTTGCAGCTATACCGGTGATAAATTATGTAACTATACCTGTGATTTTATACCATCAAGTTTTAAGTAGTTATACTACATTTACTCGTGTTGTCTGACATATATTAAATAAGTCAGAATTGTTGATTTTTTTTGTTGATTTTTTTTGTGAGTTTTAATAATTCTCAGTTCGCTGAGGCGTTCTTTATAATTGTTTAACCTATTTTCTCCTCCTGATCTGATTTCATCCTACTATTGTGCTAATTGCTTTTCCTTTCTTCTTTCTACGGTCAAGGTGGGTGGGGGTTGTCATCTGGCAACTTATAGCGCTTGCGCTCGTCCCACTCTGCCTTCTCCGTTATGTTTAATAATAATAAATAATAAAAATATGTTATGGGTTATTTCTTATGCTTGTTGCAACATCCCTCAGGTTTGATCGACTGGTTGATAATAATAATAATAGAAGAAGAAAAGCGGGTGGGGGAGAGAGGCGCCGCATCATCGTGGTCATTATGTTGCAACATTATGACAGCCAACCACGCTTCAAATCCGCCACCGCGACGAGGTAACTAACTCCCCACGGCGGGGCATCCTTCATGATTTTAAATCATTCATGGCATGGTCAACTAAATAACACTTTTTTTTTTTTTCTGCACGACACTTGTTATAGCAATTAATATTTTTTCTACATTTATAAACAAACCATCAGAGTTTAGTTTTCTGATTATGAGTACATAACTGATGATGATAACTCTTGCTGTTTTTGCTTCTCAATTGTTTATTTGTTACTAATTGGTATTTTTTATCCACACTTCCATGATCTTATCATTAAAGTCGCCACCCTATTCATGAGATTGCCTTTACAGTTTATTTAGTTATTCATCTATTCATCTATGTTTGCACCGACTCAAATATAGCCTACAGATGAGGCCGCGCCACCACTTCTGTCAGCGAGGCCAAATTTGTGGTGACGAAGCAAGGAACTTTTGTGCGCTGCCAGGAAATATTATCAGGCATAGCTAGCGCCACCAAAAAAAAAAAAAAAAAAAAAACACTTGGTGGCGCTACCACTGTAGCTTTGTGTGAAGGAAGCCTAAATCTGTCACTACCATGTGCAATATCACACCTCTTTCCAGTCAAAGCAGCGTACTAGGTAAGTATATACTGTACTTATCTTGCACGGATGTAGAAACACTTTGAGCTTCGTGCACTCAGTAGCCGCTTCAGTTTCCTTTCTTCCCTAAAATGAAATGTGTAAGTTCCTATTTGAATTCTGCCTCTGATAAATATGGCTACTACTATTGTAGTTTCACTAAAGTGGAGGAATTATTTTATTTTATTTCATTTTATTTTTTTTTTTTTGAGGTACTGAACGACACAAGGTTGATCTTTCCCATTCATAGATTAAAGAAAGATGAGAAGTTGTGAACTCTGTGACATCCCTGTGTGAAATGCTTAATTCCTTTTGTACTGGATAGACAAGTGTGTGGATTGTGATGAGAAAATAAAGGATTAAGCAGGAATCTCTCTCTCTCTCTCTCTCTCTCTCTCTCTCTCTCTCTCTCTCTCTCTCTCTCTCTCTCTCTCTCTCTCTCTCTCTTCAGAAAGAGAAAGAATTTATTGAACTAGACGTCTGGGAAATAATTTTATTTAATTTTAGTAAAGACAGTTTGGTTCAAGCCTGCCTCCGTATTTCCTCCCTGTAACTTGACCTCTTTAAAGAGGGAAGTTTCATCACACTTATCCTCCAATTTTGGATGGTCCTTTTTTTTTTACCTTTCTTTATGGATTGGCACCTCGTTTAGCCTTTTCTTTCGTTCATTTTTGTTGCCCTAGATCATTGCACTTCCTACATAAAAAAAAAAAAAAAACATTCGGTTCTTCTGTGCAGTTAGGAGTGAAGTGCCTCTTTGTTCGCACTACTTTTAATCCACTGTCATATTAATTAGTCATGTTTAATTATTATTATGTGATGCGCTTAGTTTTATTTGTAAAGTTACAGGGATCGCCACATGTAGCCTGATAGCTTTATGCAACTTTCCTTATTTTCTTATATTCTAGTGTTTCATGTTGATATCTATAACAAAGAAAAGAATCATCAACATCTCCATTTCTCTTACTATTTCTTGTTTACCTTCTGTGGTGAGGAAATAAAAGTAGGAAGAAGGAAAGAGAGAACGAAAGAAATAAATAAAAACTGTCCTATTTTAAGAATATTATCGTTATGTGAATATGTAAAAGTATATATCTCCATTGGGTTCCTCTGATTTTAACATCATATCTGTATTTTGTACTACCGCTCCAATCTCTCTTCAGGATTCCCCAGAGGAGGTGCATCTGGCGTTTTGCTGCTGCTAATTGAGGGGAGCTAAGGAGGATTTTCATTCCAATAACTACTGCTTCCGTCTTCTGTGTGCTGAGCTCAAAAGAGGTGATATTGTCTGCATGGAGGCATACATTCCTCACTCTTTCTCTTGATCTAAACCTTCCAAGCCTTGATTTAACGTAGTCTGTTCTCTTGATATACATGATAAGAGAGGTGGCTGACAAAAGGTGCCTGAGCCACCCATCACCTGAATTTCATGCATTTTTTTCTGCCCGGAATCATGCTAAGTCTCTTCTCCAACTAGCCAAAACTTCTTCATTAATACAATTGTCAAAATCTTTAAAGATCTAACCCCCTCTCGTGAGTTTAGGCACTTAGCTAAAACCATCTCCAGTAATTGTGTTTCTTCATTTTTTCCCTCTTTTATTTCAACCTCATGGTACCATTGCCATCTCATCAATTTCTAAAGCAGAACACTTCGTTCAACCTTAGCTAAAAACTTTACCTTGGATGATGCAGGGCTTGTTCCTCCCTCTCCTCCACCCTTTGATTTTTTTTTATCCTACGACTTTTTATGCTACGACAGGCAAATGAACACCTCTCTCTTTCATTCATTTTGTCATCCTTTTTCCTTAATTATTCCAAAATTATAAAATGTTATATACGGCTGCATGTTTATTTGAATGGCTTTCGATTTAATGATGGGACAACAACACTGTTTAACTTCCGGTACATTTGGCAATGCGTGCAGGCCGTGCAGCGCTGCCGTTCCAGTGTCCTTGACACGTGAATCCCGAAGGCAGCGTCCTGCTGACCATTGCCAATTCAAGTCACTCAAGAGTTGAGGTGGCAACGGTGCAGAGAGGTACAGCGAACACCCCAAGTACCAGGTTGGTCTGGTTCCAGTATAATCAAACTCTTTCAACCCTGTCTATCAACATCTATCTTTCATTCTTGCTGGAAGTTTGCCTATATTCGGCCTGTTCCTAAAAAGGGTGACCGTTTTAATCCCTCAAACTACCATCCTATTGTTTTAATTTCCTGCCTCTTTCATTTTTTTTTTATGTATCCTCAACAGGAAGATTCTGAAACATCTATCAATCCACAAGCTTCTATCTGATCGCTCTTCATCTTATATCTACCGCTCTGTAATTTCATCTCAAGTTTCCTTTCTGACTGTCCTATTTTTTTTTATATATATATATATAGAAGGGACACTGGCCAAGGACAACAAAAATCCAATTACAAAAAAAAACCACCGAGATGCCAGTCCCATAAAAGGATCCAAAGTGGCAGTCAAAAATTAAAGGATAAGTTTCTTGAAACCTCCCTCTTGAAGTCATAGGAAGGTGGAAGTACAGAGCAGGGAGTTCTAGAGTTTACCAGAGAAAGGGATGAATGATTCAGAATACTGGTTAACTCTTGCGTTAGGAAGGTGGACAGAATAGGGGATGAGAGAAAGAAGAAAGTCTTGTTCAGCAAGGCCGCGGGAGGAGGAGAGGCATGCAATTAGCAAGATCAGAAAAACAGTTAGCATGAAAATAGCGGTAGAAAACAGCTAGAGATGCAAAATTGCAACGATTAAAGAGAGGCTCAAGACAGTCAGTTAAAGGAGAGGAGTTGATGAGACAAAAAGTTTTTCATTCCACCCTGTATGAGTGGAACCCCCCAGATCTTTTTGTCAGTTTATTAGTCTGTACACATGTTTGGTCGCAGCTGAAACCAAACACCACAGGGCATATATATATATATATATATATATATATATATATATATATATATATATATATATATATATATATATATATATATATATATATATATATATATATATATATACCTAAGATCACGTTCTTTGGCCCAGCAATGAATTCTTCGAAAGCACTCGACTTGCTTTGCTACTGAAGAGATATGTGAAACATATCTTGTACAGAGTTAGCAGCTGGGAGGGTGAGATGTCTCAGAACACCTAACTTCATAGAAGCTGTTTTAGCTAGAGATGTGATGTGAAGAGTGAGATATGAAGTTTCCAGTTCAGATTATAAGTAAAGGACCGATGATGTTCAGTGCAGAACAGAGGGACAGCTGTAAGTCATTGAAGAAGAAGAGATAGTTGTCTGGAAGGTTGTGTTGAGTTGATAGATGGAGGAATTGAGTTTTTGAAGCAGTGAACAATACCATGTTTGATCTACCCCAATCAGAAATTTTAGAAAGATCGAAAGTCACGCGTTCTGTGGTTTCTCTGCGTGAAATGATTACTTCCTGAAGTGTTGGATGTCTATGAAAAGACGTGCAAAAAAGGGCAAGGTGTTATCATCAGCGTAGGAGTGGATAGGACAAGAAGTTTAGTTTAGGTCATTGATCAATAATAAGAAGAGTGGGTGATAGGACATAACCCTGAGGAACACCTCTGTTAATAGATTTAGGAGAACAGTGATCGTCTACCACAACAGCAATAGAACGGTCAGAAAGGAAACTTTACATAAAGTTACAGAGAGAAGGATAGAAGCCGTAGGAGGGTAGTTTAGAAATCAAAGCTTTGTGCCAGACTCTATTAAAACCTTTTGATATATCAAAGCCAACAGCAAAAGTTTCACCAAAATCTCTAAAAGAGGATGACCAAGACTCAGTAAGAAAAGCCAGATCACCAGTAGAGCGGCCTTGACAGAACCCATACTGGCGATCAGATAGAAGGTTGTGAAGTGATAGATGTTTAAGAATCTTCCTGTTGAGGAGAGATTCTAAAACTTTAGATAGGCAGGAAATTAAAGCAATACGACGGTAGTTTAAGGGATTAGAACGGTCACCCTTTTTAGGAACAGATTGAATGTAGGCAAACTTCCAACAAGAAAGAAAGGTAGATGTTGACAGACAGAGCTGAAAGAGTTTGACTAGGCAAGGTGCAAGCACGGGGGCACAGTTTCGGAGAACAATAGGAGGGATCCCATCAGGTCCATAAGCCTTCCGAAGGTTTAGGCCAGCGAGGACATGGAAAACATCATTGCGAAGAATTTTCATAGGTAGCATGAAGTAGTCAGAGGGTGGAGGAGAGGGAGGAACAAGCCCTGAATCGTTCAAGGAAGAGTTTTAAGTAAAGGTATGAGCGAAGAGTTCAGCTTTAGAGATAGATGTGATAGCATTGGTGCCATCTGGTTGAAATAAAGGAGGGAAAGAAAAAGAAGCAAAGTTATTGGAGATATTTTTTGGCTAGATGCCAGAAGTCACGAGGGGAATTAGATCTTCAAAGATTTTGAAATTTTCTATTAATGAAGGAATTTTTAGCTAGTTGGAGAACAGACAAACAGAGGTTTGGAAGGTTTAGGTCGAGAAAAAGAGTGAGAAATGTACGCCTCCATACCAGACACTATCACCTCTGTTATGCACTCGGCACACAAAGACAGGTCTCTGACACGGAAGCAGTAATCATTCCAAGGAAAATCAACAAAATAGCTCCTCAGGCCCCCACAACTAGCAGAGGCAAAACGCCAGAAGCACCTTCACTTGGGGGGATCCTAAGGAAGGATTGGAACGATAGGACAAGATACAGATATGAGATCGTGATCGGAGGATCCCAAAGGAGAAGGAGGGTGACAGCATCAGCAGAAGGATTAGAGGTTCGGTAAATGCCAAGAATGTTAGGCGTATCTCCAAGACGTTCGGGAATACGAGTAGGATGTTGAACCAATTGCTCTAGGTCGTGGAGGATAGCTAAGTTGAAGGCTACCTCATTAGGATGGTCAGTGAAGGGAGAGGAAAGCCAAAGCTGGTGATGAACATTGAAGTCCCCAAGAATGGAGATCTCTGCAGAAGGGAAGAATGTGTTCCACTTTGGAAGTTAAGTAGTCAAAGAATTTCTTATAGTTAGAGGAGTTAGGTGAGAGATTAACAACACACATAAATTTAGTTTGAGAGTTAATCTGTTGTCGAAACCACATGGTGAAAAACTCAGAAGATTCAAGAGCGCAGGCATGAGAGCAGGTTAAGTCGTTGTGCACATAAACGCAACATCCAGCTTTGGATTGAAAATAAGGATAGCGAAAGTAGGAGGGAACAGAAAAGGGGCTACTGTCAGTTAGTTGCCTTAGACACATGCTCTCTCTCTCTCTCTCTCTCTCTCTCTCTCTCTCTCTCTCTCTCTCTCTCTCTCTCTCTCTCTCTCTCTCTCTCTCTCTCTCTCTCTCTCTCTCTATCTATCTATCTATCTATCTATCTATCTATCTATCTATCTCCCCCATGAACCCTCTTAATGACCCCTCCAGACTTCCCCCAGTTCATTGCACTCTCCAAACACTTTGTCCCAATGACCTTGGCGCAATGACCTTGATAACAGTAATTTCGTCATGTTGGTTCACACCAGTGTCAGGAATTCCCATCCCAGCTAATCCCTAAATCCTCTTTTGCCATGACGGCTCAGGGCTGCAGGTGTTTTGGTAGGGTCGTTGTCCCACACCTGCGGCCCTGAGCCATCAGGGCAAGAGAGGATTTCGTTGTGAACCGGGATGGCAATTCCTAACACCGTTTTGAGCGAACATGGCAAAGCTACATCTACTCCCATGGCAGTCACTTTCTAGTAGTTTGAAGGAGCAGACGTACTAAGGCGGGATACTAGGTAGCCAGGTCAGTTGCGTAAAGGGGGATAAGTGAGTCATTATCGGCCGTATGCCACGGCCTATTGACATATAATAGAAGTCTCCATAGAAGTCTGCCAATAAAGGTAGTTGTGTATACCATGCACTATACCAAAGGAAGTGACTTCTCAGCGGAGTGTGCATGCGCCAAGTTTTGTGCACAGTGATCGGTGACTGACTGTTCTGTTTTCTTTCTCTTTTGTTTCCTAGTAGTTTCTTGTGTTTCGTGTTTCTTTTGTTAATAACCCCGTTTGTCTTAAATACTACTGTGGGTTGATGCAATACAGCCACAGAGGACCTAAGTAATTAGCCACGTAGTAAACTTTACTTCTTCAACAGGTCCTGACAAAGCCTGTCACCCAGGAGGCAGTAAACGATACTACTCGGCTTGAATCTATGACACTCTTTTGGGCAGTGGGAGGACTGTCACGGAGGGTGGAAGCCAAACGGGATATTATACCTCGATCATATGCATGTTATTGTACGTTAACTGTTTTTCCTAGACGTGATTGTCGATTCTTCTGCAGCTGTGGGTGTTAAGTGCTGTTTGGAGGATCTCCCTTGTTTGTGGGGTAGGTAAAGCAGACTGGCGATCTCAAATTAGTGTGACTTGGAGTTATGACAGTTGTGGGAATGGTGCAAGAGTCACAAGGGACCCTGTACACCCATATACGAACACTGTACTGAGTCCATGTAGGAGGTGGCTCAGTGAAGCTAATCCAGGTGCACCAGCTTCATGAAGGGGCTGGGAATTGTGGTCGCACCAAAAATAAATAAATAAATAAATAAAAAATGAAGTAAAAAATGAAGAAAATCTGCTGTAAAAAAGAAGTGACATCGAAGCAGAAAGAAACAAGATGAGCTACTCCAATCCAACAAATATGAGAAACAATAATACCATAAACCAGCATTCACAAGCTTGTACACAACCATCTGTTACACGAGTTGACTTACTAAAAATTAACATTTGCATTTTCCATGCACATTATAGGATTATGGAAAATCCGGGTATTTACAAAGATGAACTTAACAAGATATTAACAGTAAACAACTTACCCAACATCTAGCCAAGGGAGGTTTTCGCCATCAGACCCGACGCCCTCCGCAGTGTTCCCATTTTTGTGGTGTGATGAGTGTTTGTTTTAACCCTGCATCCTCAGCGCCTTGGGGACCAAAGAGCCGGCGGTCCACGCCTTCGGTGGGATGCAGTGCCGTTTAGCACTCTAAGATTGGTCAGGGCCAAATCCACGAAACAGGTTGCTACCTAACATTCTGCGATCGGGCAAATGGTATCGCTCCGCTCTCACAGCAACTGCATCACAATCTCCAAGAAACGATATCCACGAAGAATTGCAACGGTTGGCGGGTGGAGGTTGCTAACTTCCCTAAGCATGCTCATTGGCTGCCGGAGTGATATGTCACTGACTCGACGTCACACGCAAGGCAGCCAGTCATAGGGAGGATTTGTATTATCGCTGAGGAAGTCATATGGCATTGTTTACAAACTGATACAGTGTCACACACCCACAGCCACCACTCACCACACTCAAATGTCCTCACAATGCTTTCATCATGGCTATTGAACCCCCTAAGAAAATAAGCAGACAATGATTCACTGACACCAAGGCCTTAACCTTGGTGGGGGAGGTGTAGAGTCGGGGTGTGGTGGACAGCAAAACTCGCACCACAGAAGGGAGTCACGCGACATTGTTTACAAACTTTGATAAGGCGACCCCTTCTGCTCCTGGTGTAGGGCTGTTCCTCTGAAATCATGGACCACTTCCTGCTCCTCTGCCAGCGTTTCTACTCCCACCGCACTGCACTTCGCTACCCACTCTCTGCCTTGCTGAGCATCACATCTCTCAACCTGCCCAGACTCAGCCGTCTTCCCCTAACAGCAAATTGGCTATCCTAAGATCCAGAGAAAATCTAAGGACCTCCGACCCATGTCAAGAGCAAGGCTGCTGCAGAACTGCGTCACACTGCAGGCACTGGTAAGTTAATCGATTATTCTCGTCACATTTTCGTTAGCATAGTTGCAGACCTAGCATGGTGCGGTTGACACAGAATAAGGGTAGAGAACTATATGGATGGAATTAATGTGGTATTACCAAAAATAATGTATGTCCTGCTGCAAGTAAGCGAAATCATGGCTTATGGTTCCAGCAGATACACAGTAGGGTATTCTTTTACTCTTTCACCAGTGTCAACATGACTTTTCTTACCCTTCTCATCAGATACATTTTGTCATTCCAGAGTAATTGGAACCCCACATATCCCAACTACAAATTAATTATAATAATGACAGCATTTGTTAAACCGCTATATGTACATGTTTTTAGAGAAGCAAGGTTATTTTGGCTATTTTAGGTTTGGTTATATTATTTTGGTTAGGTTATATTATTTTGGTTTTGTTAGATTACTTTGGTTAGGTTACATCAGGTTTGATTACCATACTAATTCAGTGTAGGCCAAAAAATAACAAAAATCAAATAGGTTCATGTGGAAAGGATAAACAGATAAAAAAATAGAACATTTACCCGCAATAGCATATTTGCTTAATATTTTGTCTTGACCTAATTGTTTATGAAATTTAATTAACTAATGTTTTGGGCATTGCTGGACATTGTTTTGATTAATATCAACAAATTTCTCTGTATGACTTTCAGTTGCAGACTGGGAGAATAAATATGTTTCTTTCTGCTCAGCCTTTGGGACACAAACTGCTGTAATAAATTTTATTTATTGAATATTGCTCCGACTTTGTTGAAGAAGGAGGGTTAGGTTATGGTTAGGTTAGGTTAGGTGATTGTTAACAGTGCTTAAAACCCCTGCAATTATATAAAAAAAAGTTTGCTCTTGTGTACATGTTGTATTTCATGGTAGGTGCTATTACAAAATTTACCCATATAGTCAATAAACATAGCCAAGAACCAACTAAGCAATGGATTATAAATAGGAGTATGCACGATACCTCTGGCAGTCAGGTCCAAGACAGTGACCACTGCAGTGTTAAATAACATCAGTATGCTCTAATACATTCATGATTTATACCAAGTTGATTTGGCTTTACATGTGAACTTCTAAGTGGCTGATAATTGCAACATTCATATCCAGGCAGGTGGGGGACCTCCAAATGAGACAACATACAGTGCTGCGGAGTTGGTCGTGCTACGGATGCTGTCTCCCACAGCATTTGCAGGACTGTCCTACACGAGTGATGGCGCCACACTGCGTAAGTAAACTACCAAAGGTCAAATTACATTTTGTAAATTAATGCCATTTTTTTATTTAAAGTGCAGTACTGTAATATAACAATGTTACAGCATCATCTTCCTCGAGGCTAGTTGCATCATGTCCAATATTCATCTTCCTGAACGTAGGTATATGCACACTTTCACACCAACTGAGCAAAACCATGTGATAGACATGGACATAATTAGGTTGACTGCTGATTAAAAAGAAAAATTAGTCAATAAAAGCATCACTCAAAAGAATACCAGCTCATTTTCTATCTGCAGTAACGAAAGCACTTTTTTTTTTTACAGAAGTGTCAGGGCCTAGCTTATTCTCTATCTGCAGTAACGAAATTACTTTTTTTTTTCACAGAAGTGTCAGGGCCTCTAGAAGGACCACAGCCTTCCACCAGCAGTGGTGTTGGAGCCACCCAACCTTCTTCTGCTGGTGTTGCTGGGTCCACAGGAAACTCTGGATTTGACAATGCTGTGTCATCTGCACTGGATGAGAACATCTTTGTTTAAATTATCCATGTTACAGATGACTACATGTAATGGTGAATAACATGTTAACATGTATTCAGTTTTGTCCTCCAGTACAATGAACACTGATTATACAACTCCTGCCACTAAGTCTGTTGTTCTTGCTACTTTGATTATTTTTTTTTTTGAGGAATACATCTCTCAGGCATTGAAATTGCTGATTCCATAAGTGTACCATACTGTAGAGACATCCATTAACACAGCTTGAACACTGCCATAACTTCTTTATTACAAGCGTTTGGACCTGTCAAAATCATTACAATAAACACATCTCAAAGTTTTTTTTTTTTTTTTCTCATCTTAAGTACCCCAAGCATCATTAATAAGTAGATCAATATGAAAATTGAGAATGGATGTATGTAGAATTCACCACATGCTAAGTACAATTAAAATCAGTCATATAACCAATCAACCACATTGATTTTCACTTATAATAATCATTAGAATTATAACTCACAACGGTAGCTCCAGCCGCATATGGATTGCCTCCATGAACTTTCCGAACGAGTAGTTGGATTCATAAACTGTAATACATGAAATATTCCCTGAGTAACTATCAATCTTAATAGCCGACCGCACAATCACATTAACACTGTAATCATAAAAGATCATCACTAATACAAACATTTTGTCGATGAACATCACAAATGTTTTGCGTGAACACCAGCTGATAAACCACCACACAGTACTATTATAACCAAACATAGCCATACATACCAGCATAATAGAATAATCCCAAGTCTTGAATATATGTTACATCCAGTGATCCATCACAACACACTTCAGGTAGGGGCGGACAGCAACTAACCCTGGCTGACCGTTCGTCGCCACCTCATAACCCTGCTGCCACCTCACCTCACCTCCCCATTGCCACGTCACAAAGACGTGCGGCTTGCGCACCTTGTACAGAGCTTAATCCTCGTCTACATAAATACACTGATACACGAACTAATTTATAAATAAACAAATAAATTTATATTAAAATTATCATCAGATTGATGATACACTCCACCCCACAAGCAAAGAAATGCTTATGTACATTGTTCCTCAACAGGAAGTAGAACTACTAATTTATGAACGGACTTCTTTACCATCATATCAGGTTCACCATCATATTTCATGCCAGGTTTAGGATTTTTGTATCTTACAGTCACGTTCCTTACTTTACCATCCTGACTCGGAGTTGACTCTGCTATTTGAGCCAGTTTCCATTTTCCCACTACTGCATTACTATCTTGTAACAGAACAATATCTCCAGGTACAACATTTCTTTTAGATACGTGCCATTTCTGTCTGACTACGAGAGTAGGAAAGTAATCACGTTGCCACCTCCTCCAAAAGTTTGACACAATATTCTGGATAAACTTTAATCTAGGTTTTGGGTCAATAGTATTAGTTCACGTTCCACTGGGAACTTTAATGCTTGTCCTTCCAAGAATAAGATCATTGGGACACAAATAACTTCCAAGGTCCAAGTCAGTTCCGGGCTTAATACCAATTGGTCTCTCATTGGTAAGGTTAGCTACTTCAAACAACTTAGTCTGTAGTTCTCCGAACGTTAGGGTGCTGTCTCCAACCGCCATCGTGATGGATCTTTTTATCACCTTTATTAGAACCTCGTTACATCCATTTTGCCAAGGGGCATTAGCAGCTTTGTTAAAGGACCAAGTCATACCTTGATTTGATCCAAACTGCAAAATATCTGATATATTCCAAGTGCTCACCATTTGTCTAAGTTCCTTATTAGCTGCAATCAGTTGACTTCCTCCATCAGAATGTATCATTTTGGGAAATCCCCTCAGAGCTACAAATCTTTTGAAAGTGGTTAGAAAATCCTCGGTACTGTAACCTTCAGTCAAGTCAACGTGAACTGCACGGCACACAAGACAGTTGAATATTACTCCATATACTTTGCGCTTTGTTGTACGCTTGACTGTGTCTTTAACATAAAGGGGACCAAACAGATCAAGGGATGTGTGGTAAAATGGAGGAGAAGGCTTCAGTCTTTCTGGTATCAATTGACCCATTTTCTGACCTTCACAAATCTTGTTCCACTTTCTGCACTTCACACATTTATTTTTGATTGATTTTATTTCTCTACAAACACCAGGAATCCAGTATTTACTTTGCAGTTTGGCCATTGATTTTATTTCTCTACGAACACCAGGAATCCAGTATTTACTTTGCAGTTTGGCCAAAGTCACATCAGTTCCAGCATGATCAATGTTATGTAAATGCTTAATATATAACTTGGAAAATGGATGCTTACAAATAAGAAGGGTAAAGCTATTATAGTTCCAGTTATCTTTGAGCCATTTCGATATTCTCTCCCCAACTACAATAATACCTTCATCATTTATGCTAGGACCTAATCTTTGGTATCTGGTATTCCAGTCAGAGGGAATATCCCTTTGTACTTCCTTAGCCCATGATGTTTCAGCGAGATTTAGCATCTCAGCAGATGGATTGGTAAATATGGCTTTGAATGATTTTTCTCTGAACACCGCGAATACTCTGGCGGTTACTCTAATAAGTTTGTTATAACTACTGTATTTTTCTATGTTCATTATACCAAGGTTCGGATTTGGAGATTTTTTTGTTAAGTTACACAAGAGAGTCACGCCCACTCTATCAGGCAAAGAGTCTTCGCTGAGGGATTTACTGATGGGCCAACTTTTCATTTCATGTCTTAAGTAGTCTGGACCATTTTGCCATACTGAACCCTTTCCTAAGCAAGTAGGGGAGAGGGCCTTGTAGTTAGATCAGCAGGGTTATCCTTTGATTTGACCCACCACCACTCATTCGTACTTGATTTTGTCTGAATCTCTGCAATTCTTATTGCAACAAAGGTATTGAATCCATATGATTCTTTCTGTATTTGTGCCCTCACAATAGCAGAGTCTACAATGTGAACAACATAATCAAATGTCCAGTTTAATTCTTTAACAATTACCTCCCTTAGTCTACATGCTAAAACAGCTCCACATAATTCCAGTCTTGGAACCGTTAGTTGCCTGGAAGGAGCTATCCTACCTTTAGCTGCAATGAGATTTGCCTCATAATTGCCAGATCCCAATTTCCACCGAATGTATGCACAAGTACCATATGCTTGAGTGCTACCATCAGAAAATACAAGTATTGGATTTCCTATAGCAGATGCAGGTCTTAGACATCTCTTAAAGAAAATGGTTTCTAAATCATAAAGCTCTATGAAGAAGGACTTCCATGTTTCTCTTTCATCATTTGATAGTGGGTCATCCCATCCCCTGCACTTCACCTCGTCACCTAGTAGAATTACCGCTTTGAGTCACCAATTTCCTCATCAATAATTTAGCTTTTAATGTGAAAGGTGTAATTAGTCCTAGTGGATCATAAACTGAAGCAATCTGACTCAATATTATTCTCTTAGTACATCTGGAAGCTTGGCTGCAATGTGTTCTCTAGTCAGGTCAGGCCTTATGTGAACTTTACGCTGCTTTTCAGAAAAAATCACCCTAACCTTGTATGTGAAGTCATCTTCCTTTGGATTCCAAATCAATCCTAGATTTTTTTCTTTATCAGTGGAATGTAGATTGACATTACTAAATGCAGTATTTATACCAGAAACTATCCAGCGCTTTATCTTGAAGTTTCCAGATGACAACACTTTCTCAGCATTCTTTATCAAATCATAAGCTTCAGCCTTCGTGTCTGTGGAATATAATATGTCATCTACATAGGTGTTATTGATAATCATATCCGCTATTTTAGCATACTTGTTTACATTAATTTCAGCAGTATGTTTCAAACCCAACATTGCTATAGTTCCACTTGTTCGGTTTATCGCCGAACGCTACACCTGTAAGAGCATAATGGTCGGGTACATCTTTTAGTCTCATATCTCTCCAGACGAACCTGTGAGTGTGTTGATCTAATGAACTGAGTTTGATAGTGTGGTACATTTTGCTGATGTCATCGACGATTGCTATCCCTCTTTGACGAAATCTAAATAAAACAGCCAACTGATCATTCAAGACATTCGGACCTTTACACCAGTAGTCGTTCAAGACATGACCCATATATGATGCTGATGAATTAAAAACAATTCTGAGACGTGTTGATAGTGAATCAGGTTTATGGACCTCATGATGCTGCACGTAGTGAATAGGACCATTATAAGTTTGCAGTTCTATTTCTGATAATTTCCTGCATACATTTCTGATGACCATGTCCTCTATTTGATCCTGATAAGATCTGGAATAATTAGGGCCTAATTTAGCAAGTCTTTTCTCTGTGGATTTCATCCTAGCAATAGCTACTGAAATATTATTAGGCAAAAGTCTTGGGTCTTTTATCCAGGGATACTCCACCGTCCACTGGCAGTTTACTTCATCATAATGTAATCCCTTTTCTATGATGGCTAATTCCTTTTCTTCCTTTATAGTGTAATCATTATTTCCAATAACACATTTACCACACTTATAATTACCACATTTGGGAATACAGTGAGTTCCTAGATTGTCTACATCAAAGAAATTGTCAAGACTCGCCTTAATGCTGGATTTAGATTCCACCAATATATCATTGATATGAGAAAAGTTAGCCAAATGATTCACTCTGACACTAACGTGGCTATTACTGTTACCACGGGATTTAATACGAGGGTGAGATCCTCTGATACAAAATCCGAACCGATTCTGCATTAACTGCAATTTGCCATTTACTCCTACAACAGTGGGCAATAGTTCGCAATTGTCAGCACCTGCAAGTAGATCAATACTTCCACTGGGTCTTTCAATGTCACAATGTGATATCTTGTGCTCTTCAAACAGACTGACATCAGAGACGTCCACTTCCACTAGGTTAGAAGATATTTCCTTCATTCCTACTGCTCTTATGAACAATTCGTTTCCATCCTTATCTGTAAGAAAGAGCATGTATTCTTTGCTAGGGAATTTTTCAGTTATATTGCCCACTTTTGTCATTGATAGATCTATGTCTCTGCTCTCTAATCCAAATTTTGAAGCAAGCGCATGCGTTATGATAGTTATATCGGACCCTGAATCCCAGAGTGTCGTTACAGGTCGTCCCTGACTGAATATTTTACTGATCATTAACAGTGTCTTTCTTATCAATGGTATATTTTGCCTTTGACTTGTGGTGTGAAACATAATTCCCTCTACGTGAGCTCGATGCAACATGTTGTGATGAGGTCTGCTACAGCGGATGTTATTGTTTCCTTTAACATCACATGTTCTTTTCAAGTTACATTGACTTGCTACATGAACTCCTCTGAGGCAGTTGAAACAGATACCATTCTTCCGCAGAGCATCAATCTTCCCATAATTATCCATTCTTTGAAATGTCGTGCACTCCAGGATATCATGATTATCAGTACCATGAAACCAGCAGTTATACCTAATTTTATCTCCTGCATGCGGATTTTGACTACCACTATTCGTCATACTCGTCACAATGTTGGCTAAGTTGGTCATACATTGCTCTAATTTCTTACTCTGATATTCTTGGTTTTCCTGAAGCCTTTTTATAGCTTCCATTATGTCACCTGAATCATCCCGCACTCCAAAATCTCTCTGATATTCTTGGTTTTCCTGAAGCCTTTTTATAGCTTCCATTATGTCACCTGAATCATCCCGCATTCCAAAATCTGGAGTAAGCGATCCTGCAACATTAAGCACATTAGATTTGTCTACATTTCCTGTCACTCGTATACTGGAATCCATATACTCAAGTACTCTCTTCTCTCTTAGTAAAAATTTAAGCAGCTCATCAAAAATCTGATCAGAGTCAGTGATGCTTTCAGCTAGTATGACCCATTCCCGTTTTTGTGTCATAGGCAAAATTTTTTCGATATGATTCACTGTGTTACTTGTCTTCATTTCATTTCAGCTGTTAGGTTCATCTTTTTTCAGATCTAGCCAACATCTTTCCACTTTTTCGACCATTTTCACAAATCCTTTGGTATCTCCATCAGCAAGTTTTCTTAATGTCTTAAGATCACAGAGCACTACATCAACAATTTTCCTACTGTTACTATACCTTTCATTAAGTCTCTCAAACATTTCATCATAGTCAGTTTCTACCTTTGACAGTTTTAAGTGCTTCACCTGTCAAGCATTGTTTCAAAGCGAATGGATCTTTCCCGAACGAATCTTTCATTAACCTTTCAAAATCTGCCTTGAATGTTGGGTATTCGCGTACGTCACCATCAAACATAGGAGGTTCCAATGCCTTAACTTTCACCTTTTTTTCACCCGCATTATTTACCTTTGATAACTGATACAGATTTTTAACCAATGATATGTGGCATTCCTTCCTTTTCCTCTCTAACTCAATGATATATTGATCCTCTTCATCTAAAACCTTGTCCTCAGCACCAGTTACACTCAAAAAGTCTGTACACGCTTCATGGGCACTTTCGACTTCCTTATAGACACGACTAACCTCATCATAACTGTGTTGTAGCACTGGTATAGGATCCTCTTGCAGTACACTTTCCTTGAAAATGTTGATCT
This sequence comes from Scylla paramamosain, assembly GCF_035594125.1. Lineage (NCBI taxonomy): Eukaryota > Metazoa > Arthropoda > Malacostraca > Decapoda > Portunidae > Scylla > Scylla paramamosain. The sequence goes on along the minus strand of NC_087166.1, from coordinate 17,820,008 downwards.
TCCTGGTAAACTTTCTCTTGGTGGTGCTTCGTTGTATATTGAGTTCCTCCATCTTCCCTGAATCCACTTCTGCCATCCTAGAGCGTTGTCCAAATGTAGAGGCATCCATTAACACAGCTTGAACACTCCCATAACTTCTTTATTACAAGCGTTTGGACCTGTCAAAATCATTACAATAAACACATCTCAAAGTTTTTTTTTTTTTCTCTCATCTTAAGTACCCAAGCATCATTAATAAGTAGATCAATATGAAAATTGAGAATGGATGTATGTAGAATTCACCATATGCTAAGTACAATTAAAATCAATCATATAACCAATCAACCACATTGATTTTCACTTATAATAATCATTAGAATTATAACTCACAACGGTAGCTCCAGCCGCATATGGATTGCCTCCATGAACTTTCCGAACGAGTAGTTGGATTCATAAACTGTAATACATGAAATATTCCCTGAGTAACTATCAATCTTAATAGCCGACCGCACAATCACATTAACACTGTAATCATAAAAGATCATCACTAATACAAACATTTTGTCGATGAACATCACAAATGTTTTGCGTGAACACCAGCTGATAAACCACCACACAGTACTATTATAACCAAACATAGCCATACATACCAGCATAATAGAATAATCCCAAGTCTTGAATATATGTTACATCCAGTGATCCATCACAACACACTTCAGGTAGGGGCGGACAGCAACTAACCCTGGCTGACCGTTCGTCGCCACCTCATCACCCTGCTGCCACCTCACCTCACCTCCCCACTGCCACGTCACAAAGACGTGCGGCTTGCGCACCTTGTACAGAGCTTAATCCTCGTCTACATAAATACACTGATACACGAACTAATTTAGAAATAAACAAATAAATAAATTTATATTCAAATTATCATCAGATTGATGATACACATACTACCACCCTAGGTATAGTATAGCAGAAAGGTCCAAAGAGCAAATGAGGTAAAAGGACACAGCAAGATAGCATGACATGTAACTTAAAATGCCATTTATTTTGTAACTTGTAATGTAAAGTCATGTTTGCTTCTAAACTGTATTGCTGCTTGCCGCTCAGACTTGGAAGTTCTCTCAAGCGCAGAAAACCCAACAGCAGATTCGTCTGAGCATGGACGAGCTGGTGATGGTGTAGTCCCAGGCACTTGGACAATCTGTTGGAGTGCACAGGAACATTCTACATTCATTGCAGCAGCTGGTAACACTTGCTGAGCAGTTCATTAATGCCAACACAAGCCAGTAATAATTTATATGATTCTAATGTTTACCTTTCATAAGTTTACCTTTGTTAAGTTATTAAGTTATAAGACTAAGTTATGAAATTAAGTTTATAAGACTAAGTTATGAAATTAAGTTATATTAAGTTATATTTCTTTTCTGTAGCTTTAAGTTGTAGCAATTCTATCATTTGGCTAGAATAGCATGTTATGTTAGTGCAATATAATACCAAAGTATTTCTTCACTGTGATACCTACAATGCTTTTGTGTTACTTAAAGTACAAAAATAAGATTAGAGTGTTTTGTGGTGACCTGCTGGTCACCATTTCTATAAATATGTTTATTTACTTTTTTTTTTCTTTTTACAGGACCTGAATTATACTCATATATGTTGTTATATTTTAATTTTTAGTTTTTATTGCAAAGACCTTGGTAATTGGTAATCATTTATTTCTTTTATATAAATCTACAGCATTTTTTGTATCTATTTGTGTTATTCAAACCTAATATTAGCAAGCCACTTAAGTATTTGATGAAATTAAATGCTGCACTCATTTATTTCATTTAGTATGCAGTGATAAACGGAAAACCATTATTCCACTCATTACATGATTACTGACATAAGTAAATGATACCTGACTTCCTTACTTCATTGCTGGAAGAAGTTTTGTATGTTTTCTTGCTGCATAATTCTGCCTGGAGCACGTCGACCCCTCCGCAGCACAGCAAGGTTGGTATCAGCATGGGGCACTGCTTCATCCTCAAGAGGTGGTAGTTGTAAGCAGACTCTTGTGAGGTCTGAGAGGTCTAGGGGTTGGAACCTAACCCTTCCATTTGTTTAAAGTTTATATTTTGTGAGAGGAATAGTCATGTAGTTTGACATTTAGCATTTTGATGATCCAAAACTAACCCAAACCATTATGACTTTCAAGACACCTTTGTAAAAAAAAAAAAAAAAAATGTTTATTTTCGTTAAATATCAGTACACTTCTGACAAATTTCATTACCCTAACAACAAGCGTAAGAACATTCATGACTGTAATTGGTTAAATCTAATGCCCACGATATCGATATATCCTGTCAACTACCAGCAAAATAGCGACAAGTACATACATCATCAGGCATTTCATGCAGCGGTTTTGTAGGAGCAGGCAAGCATTAATTATTTTCACACACTTGATGGGTCTGTACTGCAAGCTACCTCCAGGAGAGTGCAGGCACCTGTGAAAAAGTGAGATTTCATACTACAAGAGGGTTCATTACTTATAAAGGAGTATGTCAACTGTTCATTTATAACTAATGTCTAGGCTTATCACGCTTTTTTCTTATGCAATATCAGTAACCATGTGCAGTCACATGAAAATCAATAAAATACATGGTTGGGTAAACAAGTAATGCAATAATACTACAGTAAAATCCCTCTCATCCGGCATTCAAGTATCCGGCAGCTTCAAGTATCCGGCACATTTTTCCCCGAGCCTTAAAATCAATAAAAAGTCAATGTGTACTCATAAAATCGATTAAAATTCCCGCGCGAGGCATACTTTGTCCCCTCGCCACCAGAGCACACTGCTTCGCGCTACCCGCGACCCACTACACTGTGTTTACTCAGTGACTCAGGCCCGCGTGTGCACTGTTTATCGCCTGACGCCTTCATCATGCCTAAAGTTATAGAAAAGAGGAAGCGTGTTGTGCTTACACTTAAGCAGCTGATCAGATCAGCTGCTGATTAAGATCAGCTGATCTTTGTTATGGTAAGATGCGTGAGTGTAGGGTGGTGATTGTGGACATAATTTCAGTTCTATTCCAGTATCCGGCAATATTCAAGTATCCGGCATGTCGGCGGTCCCGTTGATGCCGGATAAGAGGGATTTTACTGTATATACCAGGGAATCTGGAGCAGTACCTGAGGATCACTCCATTTGCATGATAAACAAGTTGGATGTTCAGAAGGAGTGATACCTTTTCCGGTTAAAGTAGAAGGTAATGTGGGTGCCTGTGCACACAAAATATAGTATTAGATGATCATGTTACACAGTAGCTACATATATCCATCATTAATATTCATATATATATATATATATATATATATATATATATATATATATATATATATATATATATATATATATATATATATATATATATATATATATATATATATATATATATATATATTTATATATATACCACCCCTGCACTGGATATGCTCAGTATGCATGAAATAATAAAAAAATTTAATGCTTAACGGGAAACACCGATGAAGTGACAGATTATGACAATAACACTAAATTTAAAGCAAAATACATTATTGTTAATTTTACCATCAATGGCCCCAATAACCCTTAGGAAATTTTTGATCCTGAAGAACTGCTGTGCAGTTCTCCTTTAATCAAGGTGTGTTGGAATCATCTTGATTTCCTGCACCAACTTATCACTCAACATGGTGCACACACACTCGAAGACCCTGATGACACTTGCTTGTGTAGGTCCTGAAAGCAGATTATAAGCCATAAGTTTTCATTTTATTTATTTATTTATTTTAGATAAGATACATATTTCTGCTGTAGGCAAAAAAAAAAAAATCCACAGGAATTTAATGATCCTTCTACATGTAATGCACTGTTTTTTCAATCACTGCAACCATATCCATATACATATTACATCTGCTGTCAATTTTTTTTTTTTTTTTTTTTTTTTTTTTTTGCCAGCAGTATAGCAAATTATGTTATTCTCAGGACAGTGTTAGAAACATGTCAGAAATGAACAAGTCTAGAAATATTTGTACACATGAATAATAATGGAGTGGGTGAAAAGGGACAGCCCCAGGGGTACTTGACGGCAGGTTTGGTAAGGTTAGGTTTTGTAAGATTAGCATCATCCCTCATCCCTCCTCATTAATTATGCATTCACATATTTTGACACTAGGAACTAATCTTGACATGTTCCTACCACTGGATTACAACTTTATAGACTGTGGCATGCAGTAAGTTGACTTTTATGCCTTTTATCCTGGAAAGTCAGCCACACTTAAATATTATTCATCACATTGAACATAAGTTTATTCACCTACAAAAGTTATTTATGGGATATTGTGCAATTTGTAAAAAAATAAATAAAATAAAAAATAAAAATAGTAGTAATTGTTTAGAGTCCTCTCTTGTCTTTATTACACGTCAATACCTCTTGATAAACCTAAAACATATAGTATAAGGTGGGGGAAGAAGTGTCCCCGTCCTTCAGGGGTGTTCCAGAAGTTATGCTAATTTGTATTAGTGTCCTTAAAGGTGGGTCTAGCTCCAGTGATTACGTTAGATTAGATAATTTTTCATATAAAAGTGTATGGTGACAAACCTAACCTCTGATAACCTCTGGGGGGCCTTCGCCCATCCCCTGGACTCCCTGAAGGGCAGGGACACTTCTTCCTCACCTTAAAGTTACGTTTTATATGTATCTAAAGGTATATGCGAAGAATGTAAGAGGATAGACCAGTAATAAGGACAGGGAAATGGCTCCTTTACAATTACCAAAACAGCTAGCCCCTGTGCTGAAGCATGCATCATCAGTATCATCTTACCTGCAGTGTCTCCAGTGACGTTTTGGAAGGGCCCACTGGCAGACAATCTCAGGGCCAGCAAAACCTGGGTTTGAATTGGTAATGCCTGGCTACGCCTTGTCCTCCTCTCCAGCTGAGGCTGCATCTCAAACAAGAGGATTAGGTCTGCTGAGGGATGCGATATTTGAGCATGAGCTCATTATCACTCAATGCCAAGGGGTCAAGGCGATCCCGAAAGCGCCTTTCTTGCCTCAAGGCACGAACGTGGAAGTATGCAAAGAAAATATCCAATATATGCAGGAGAAGCGACGAAAACAATACTTAATCACAGTACACACTCCTTGCTGCGAGGCGGAATGGGGAGCGCGCACGTGTGGGGCAAATCAGCCTCTTCCTTTTCCTGCTTTATTTTCAGTGTTCCATGCATGATTTCACTTTATGCATCACAAAACCATGTGTTACACCAGGGGTATGGGTGCGGGTGGCAGCACTATTGGAGGTGGCAGCACTGGGAGAAACGGGAAAAGAGAGAGAGCGGAGATGCGTGGTCCAAGAGGAAGCGAGCGTATGCCTGCCTGCTTTGGAAGTGTTTCTCTGCCTGTTGAGTACCTGTTGTGCCCTGGGAGACGTGTGGTGCCCCTGTGAACTTATAAAGCAGTGTACTTGCGGAGGATTTGTCAATAAATCTAGGAAATAGTGCACGTGTTTTCCCTTGCGCCCTGGTCTCGTGTGTGTGTGCCTTGCCCTGGCGTTCAGAGTGTGACTTATTTGAGGCTCCGCTGCTCTAGTTTCTCGACCCGTGCCCGTGTGGATAACACGCCCCCCCTGGAGTGAGGGATGAGCGCAACACATGCTTTCGTGGTGGTAAAGCTTGTAAACAATAAAAAAAAAAAAATAAATAAATAAATAAATAAATAAAGTAATTTTGTGCACATGAATATTTATATAAGAGTTTTCAGGCGAGGTGATGTTAACTTACACCGCCTCAGGAGGTGGTGTAACTTATCAACCTTGCTACCATGGCAACACCACCCCCTTAACCTTCGTGGATAATGGGCGCTGATCGCAGTTTGTTAAGTAGCAACGCGGCCGAGCGAGTCGAGTCGCATCGTCTGCGTACTGTATGGTGAGGGATACTTGGTGTAAAGGGTTGGGGAGGTTGTGGGTGTATATATTGAACAGTGTTGGCGAGATTGATGATTCCTGTGGGACACCTGCTTGTGACGTGAAGTAGTTTGAGTGTATTTGTTTATGCCTCATTCACATCTTCCTATCTGAGAGGAGGCTGCAAAGGAGCTTTGGGTGATAAGTGCCATATTAAAATTGTTACAAATTTTGTACTTCAGGCCTGTATGCCAAACAGTGTCAAAAGCTTGTTTTACATCTTTAGTGACTAGTACATATTTATAGTGGGGGTAGCTGTTTTTGGGGTATGTAATTGTGATGTTGAGTGTGTCCTCGGTTGAGTATTGTTGTCTAAAGCCGAACTGCTTATCTGACAGGTGGTTGTGCATTTCCAGAAGTAGCATCAGTCTGTTGTTCTATTATCTTTTCAAAAACCTTCCCCAGGATTTCTAGGAAGCATATTGTTCTGTAGTTTTCTGGTAAGTGTTGTTTTTAGTATGATTTGGGAATTAATATTGTTGCATCTGTTTTGTTGGGACGAAAATTAGCCTGCAGGAAGACAGGCATTATAAATTGAAGTGAGGTAGGATATAATGTTTCGGTTGAGCCGGCACACGTTGTGGTGTGAGCTTCAGCAGCCTCTTTACCTCATTCTCCTCGATGGGTGTTGTGAGTAAGTTGTTTTAATGTAGTTTGTAGTCTGATCGTGTGTTCCGGTAATGTGGTTTGTATTTTGTTGTGCTTGTGTTCCGTGATAGTGTGTATGTGTGCTGCAGCTGCTGGGAAGGGGACTGGTGCATGTGGTCTGAAGATCCACAACCAGTGTTCTTTGAAGGCGACAGCTACGTTTGTGGGTTCGGTGACTCTAGTATTTTTAATAGTGAGGTACTGAAAGCGCTGCTTGTCGGTACCCCTTAGTTGTGTGATTTTCCTCCAGAAGTCTGTCGAATTAATTTTCCTTTTATCTTTTTTTTTTTTTCTTCATTTTATTAGACTGAGCCAATGTTTGTCATGGTCTTCGTTAAAACTGTTAATTATGTGTCTTTTCAAAAATTTGCCTACCTTGAGGTGTGTGTCTTTCAAAAATATTTTGGTGGCAAGTGACTAACCATTTTGTTTTCGTGAAGGGGATGAAGTCATACTGAATTGTGTGGCTCATTTTTGGGATATGTGTGTTGGCAGCCTGCAGTATTTCTGTGTGAAGGTTTTCTTTGTGGGTGTTAAGTGTTGTGTGGTGTTGTGTGGCGTTGATCATTTAATGTGGGCGAGTGATGGGTGTATCGGAGTGTTTCTCGAAAAGCCTTCCAGTCTGCATGTTTATAGTTGTAGTGTTGGGTGGAAGATATGATTATAGGGTTTGTGGAGATGTGTATTTCTAGAGATGTGGTCTAAGCCGCATAGTTCCCCTAGATGTATGTGGTGGTGTAGATGGGTGGTGTAACTCTTTGTGAGGACTAGATCTGGTCTGCCTGTACCGTTGGATGTGTATGTAATGTCAAAGTATGGACCCAAAAATTTTAGCCGTTTCTGGGTCATTATCAGGTGTAATTGTTTGCCATGTGGGTTGTTAGTGGAGTGGCCAAGGCCCGTGTGTGTAGCGTTCATGTCTGCGATGAAATATGCTGGGGTGTTGTAATTGAAGAGTTTGTTAATGTCGGCGAAGGGTGAGTGTGTGTTAGGTCGGGTGTAGGTGGTAACTATTATCATTAGGCTGCTGTTTGTGTGTATTTTTGCCGCCAAGAAATGGGGCGTGGTCCATGTTTTAAGGAATTCGTGCTTTGTATTTGATCTGACCATGATGGCTAGGCAGTCGTGGTTTCTTTACGTGTACTGTATGGTCAATCCGTTGTGTTCGACTCTGTATGTGTGTGGGAGTTCCCGATGTCGTTGAGGATAACTACGTCAGGATTTTCGGTGACGATGGTGTTCGCTGTGAGGTGGCGGTTATTTCGGTAACCGAGACAGTTTAGTTGCATGACCTTCAGCATTTTGGTGTTTTATGTTTCTCATGTTATATCCATATATATATATATATATATATATATATATATATATATATATATATATATATATATATATATATATATATATATATATATATATATATATATATATATATATATATATATATATATATATATATATCGTATTCCGATCCTGTCTGTCCTGTACCACGTCCAAATCCTGAGTCAGCTCACCTCACCGGCGCCCACTTTTCCCTAGTCACCTCTACTTCCAACCGCGCCGCCACTATGACCCAGCACAGCCGCCCACGTCACAGCAGTTGTCCCGCCGCACCTGCTCCCACCCTCACGTGCTCCCCACCGCTCCTTCCTCATCTCCCCATGGCCACAATCATCAGCTGACACCGTTCCTGCGCATCACGCCGTTCCTGTTCACCGTCTTCGCTTCGCTTGGTCGCCGCCCTGTTTCTTTCTGAGGTGTGGGTTCCTTCCCGAGCCTTCCCCACCCACCACCCTCTCTCCATCGCGGTCACGCCTCATCTAGTAATCTTCCCGGGGCCCGGTACACACCAGGTTACCGCGCCTGTGTGTCGCCGCACAACTCGCCGCCACCTGGTCGTCGCTCATCACCGAGCCCTCATCTGCTCCACTGATCTCCATCCTGAGTCCTCCCAGCTGTGTTCTCCAGTCATCCGGCCGTCACCTTCATCACCGCCAACTTTAAGTATTGCATCTGCTTCTGATTATTCCTGTCTTCTTCAGTCTTCCTTCTTCACATGTTAAGGTGTGTCTGTCTCTCTGTCTGTCTGCCTATCCGTCTCTTACCTGTCTGTCTGTCTGCCTGTCTATCAGTGTATATATTATTCCCTTCTGTCCTTCATTATTATTTATTGTTGTTCTGTGTTATCATATTGTGTGTTATTCTGTGTGTGTTTCACATTTCTGTATATGTTATTCATTGATTCTCTGTGCGATTCACGTCTCTTATGAAAACACGGTCACAATCTGCACTATCATCTTCATCACCACCTGCCACAATGTCTACTGAAAACATAATGACACCTCATATGACCTTTATTCATGAATCTAATCAACTTCCTATTTTTTTTCTTTTTTTCTGGAGCTGGCACAGAAACCGCTCATCAGTTTATTCAGAGGATTGAGGAGAAATATACGAGACGTTCAGCCACAACTGAGAAGGAAAAAAATATCCATTTTGAAATCTCGTATCTGTCATGAGCCCTCAAGCCTCGCTGACCTGTTGGAAAAATCAGATAAATTTGCTTCTCTCACTACCTTTAATTACTTCCCCACTCACCTTAGAAATAATTTCCAGAGTCATTCAAAGCTTGGAGCCGCCCATTGTTTCCTCAAATTCTCAACATCTATCACACAGCATGTCCACTCACACAATAACCCTTACAAGGAAGAAAACATTGCTTCCTCTCTGAGCTCGGAATTGATCGCTCAACTCCAAGATTCAAATTGGTTTACTGGTGGCTCACTATCAAAGGATGAGTTAAAAAGACTCATAGCTTATCTCTTCTTCACCACCTTCCTTGATGCTCCCAACATCCAGGTCGCAAGTGACATCGAATTCAACAAAACAGGTTACATATATGATGTCTTGAGAGTAATATCTGATAAGCGTCCTCTTTCCAGCTCTGACCCTGTTCAGGTACTTGACGCTCAATTACCTGACTCTTCCATCTCAGCTGCTCACCCGCCTTCTCTTCCTTCTTCACCTTCTCGTGGATGTTTTTACGCTAGGCGTACACACTCTTCACCTAGATATCAGTACATTCGATTGAAATCGAGCTCCAGAAATGTCACCTGCACCCGTTGCAAGCTGACTGGTCATGTTATCTCGCAGTAAAGAGTTGTTCTCGATACCTCAGGTAGACGGTCATTCAACTCTGATGCATTATGTTTCTTCCACAAAAGGGTAGGTCATTTCTTGCAAGGCTGCAGGTATTATCTTGCACAGTCTCAGGTTGTTCAACAAACATTGTCGGGAAACTTTTCACGCCTTTCTCTGGCCAATCCATCATAACATCATAATCAATCCTCAAATCATTACCTTCATATGTACCTACACATCGTACAAAGCACAAGGTATGCTTCACCCATCATCCTAACTCAGCACCTCCTTCAGTTAATATTCGATATGCTGGATTATTCAGTGGCTTTGTCACAGATGCTACATGTCACCCTGCATCATACAAAAGCTTTCTTAGACACTTGTACTACTGTTAACCTTATCAAGATGGGTGTATTTCGAGAACTCTCTTATCAGATTCACATCACTGCATTACCTCCTGACATTAATCTCAATGGTATATCTGGGAAAATTATCTTAGCTCGCGGGAAAGCACTCTTATCACTCTCCTTATCCCCCAAGAAATCAGATATATGTGATTATTTCTACACTGTACCAAATGTCTCTTTCAATGCTGATCTTGTCATAGGCTTCAACTCCGTGTGCAAGTATGACATCAGCTTATTCCCTGCTATCACTGAAATCACTCAAGGACATACTTATATTCCTACTGTTCTTCTCTATGATACTCCTTCTTTTGCTGGTGAGGTAACGTCAGTCGCAACTCTTCCTTCTCCTAGCGACCAGACATTATCCGCATGGGATTCCTATGTTACATAATCTAGTTTGCCTATCTCACAGCCTTATTCTCAACCATCTTTCCAGTCTGACCATGAACCTTCTTGTAACCACATTTTGTTAGCAGATCCGGTAACGTTATTTGAATGTGCTGTATATGTTGTAAACGGTAAGGTTATGTCTGCTGTATCAGGTATTGACATCCTCTGATATGCTCAACAATCTCTATGTAAAGGTGCTGAGTCAGAACCTGTTCTTACCACAAATAATGACAATGGATTCTGCAAAATTGGACTGATAAATGTCACATCTACGCCTGTCAGGCTCAAAGCAGATGTGCTGTTTGGAGAAGCCTTCCTTTACTCTGAGAAAGTTGTAATCTTGGATGATTTACATTCTTCCTCTATCAATAATATATCTGTATCTGGCACCCATAACATGTCTTCTTTCCTGCCTATCACGAAAGATCGCGTATCTTTTCTTGAGTTCCCCAGAATCTCAACAAGAATTACTCGCTCTTCTTAATTCTTTCAGGAATATTGTCGTACTCCCTCACGAATCTCTGGGTCATACTGACGTCATCACATACTCTATCCATCTGACGTCTAGATTAAAGCCATCTTATATTCCCAGCAACAGGATGTCACACAGCTGTAGAGTTCTGGTTGATGAAGCTGTGCTAGGTATGTTGCGTCAGGATGTTGCTGAACCTGCCTGTTCTCCTCACAACGCCCTTTATTACTCGTTCCTAAGAAACAAGGCAATTGGCGTCACGTTGTCGACTTCAGGAAATTAAATGCATATACTACTCCTGATCGTTTTCCCCTGCCGAGATTAGGTAATCTTCTTCAGTCTATAGGTGACTCAAATGGGATATTTTCCACCTTAGATTTACATTCCGGATTCTTTCAAATTTAACTCGAGGAAAGTTCACGGCCATACACTGCCTTCACAACCTTCTCTGGCCAATTCATGTTCAAACGTATGTGTTAAGGTCTTTGTAACTCGTCTTTGACGTTTCAAAGATTGATGAACTCCGTTCTTTCAGGTCTCATCGGTAAAAGTGTCTTGTGCTTACTCGATGAGGTTAGCATTGCATCTAGGAATCTACAAGACCATTTTCACACACTGTCTCTCGTTTTGTCACGCTTTCAAGCTGCTGGCCTCAAAATCACTCAGCAAATGCTAGTTTCTCAAATAGCAAGTCAAATTTCTTGATCATAAAGTCGACAGAGATGGTCTTCACACTTTAAATGCCAAGGTAAATGTGAAAAATTTCGGTGATATCGTTTTCACCAGAGTACATGATCGCAACTGTAAATTAGATCTATTGTTCACTGGGTCACATCGTGTTTACTTTCTTTTTATGTATTGTGTATGTATTGTATTATGTTATCATGTCTGTATATTATTTTTAAGGTTATCACTTTCGTACTCTCTCTCTCTCTCTCTCTCTCTCTCTTTCTCTCTCTCTCTCTCTCTCTCTCTCTCTCTCTCTCTCTCTCTCTCTCTGATGTCACATATTATCTATTAATTGCTCATACCTTATTGGTCTCATTATTATTATGTTCAAATGCGAGAACGCATTTTTCGTGGGGGAAGGCACTGTATCAGTCGCATCAGTCATAACAATTATTAGTGTATACATTCATCACTCATATATTTTATTTTCCAGTATTCCACGTGCACTGTCCTCACGTGGCCAGTCTGATCTATTTTAAATTTTTCTCCTTCCTCTTTTCCTATCAAGAAAATACTGTTGTAACCCAAGGACCAAGAAGAAATGAAACAAGAATGAAGAAATGAACAAATGAAGAAATGAAGAAGGGAAAATAAATCTTACAGTAGCGGAAGCTTCGTTGGGGCAAAAGGTCGCTCTAATATCACGTGTATATTATGAGGTGTAGAAGATGGAAATAGACAGAAGCAGACAGAGAGACAAGCTAGACAGAGTTGTCAGACCAGACAGGTCAAGATGGGCAAGCCGCCTGTCACAGCACCAATAAGTAACGTAAGTGAGTAGTGTTTTCTCACTGAACATTGTTTGCGAAGTTTGTGTAGGATGTGATTTATCATTGAGCATTAAATATGTGAAGTGATTTGAATCAGAGGTGTAATACGAAGCGTTCGAAATATTTAATGGAATCTATTAGAAGAGAGATGAAACAATTTTCGTAGTTTTTCGTTGTTCTCTTAAGTCGTATATGACCGTCCGAGTGTATGTATGTATATATATATATATATATATATATATATATATATATATATATATATATATATATATATATATATATATATATATATATATATATATATATATATATATATATATATATATATATATATATATATATATATATATATATATATATATATATATATATATATATATATATATATATATATATATATATATATATATATATATATATATATATATATATATATATATATATATATATATATATATATATATATATATATAATAAAAATTAAGTTAAATAAAAAAAAATGAAACCCGTTCCCTTGAACCCACAAAAAACAAACTTAGAGATTAAGGACGCAGCAAGATCGTGCAACATGGAAGCACGATAACAAGAGATCTTCCACACATTCCTGCCAGTCGTTAGGGAAAACACCTGGATTGCTTTCCTTGTCTTCCTCGCAGTGCACTGGGTAAAATAAAGACCTCTGTTATTGGTTCTTTCACCCCACTTCCAGGCATCTGATTGGCCATACATTCATCTCAGATTTTCAATCCAGATCCACTTATTTCACATAAATAGAGCCTGCACACGTAGCTAGAGATCAGATTGGAGACAGACAGCTTGGAGAGCAGAGATCAGTTCAGAGTCTGTCAGTCAGACTTATTAGAATTAATATTTAAAGACTCACATTTTTTTTATCTAATTATTTTATTTTACTTTATTTTTTTTATTTCATTTCATTTTTTTTTTTTTAATAATAAATTATATGTTCAAGTTGATGGCGTGGCCATAGGTTCCATGGTGGCCATGGCCATGGGCTGTCATGGCTTAGCGACAGTCATGGCTTAGCGACAGGCGACAAAGAGTTGTAATAAACGGCTCGAAATCAGAGTGAGGTCATGTAATTAATGGGGTTCCACAAGGATCAGTATTAGAGACATTGTTATTTATAGTATACATCAATGATTTGGATAGTGGAACTAGTAGTGATGTTAGTAAATTTGCAGATGACACAAAGATAGGTAGATTAATTAGGTCAGAATCAGATGCCATCGCCTTGCAGGCAGATTTAGATAGGATGACTGAATGGACGGACAGATGGCAAATGCAATTCAATATCAACAAATCCAAAATACTTAGCGTAGGTAGAGGAAACCCACACAGTAGGTACACATTAAACAACAAAACTCTGGTAGGTACGGGGTACAAGAAAGATTTAGGAGTTATAGTTAGCTCTGAACTCTGTCTAGGAAAACAATGCATAGAGGCCAGAAACAGGGCAAATAGGGCACTAGGATTATTTTTTAGGAGTGTTAAAAGCAGAAGGCCGGAAATAATATTAAAGTTATACTTGGCGCTGGTCAGACCTCATCTAGACAACGCTGTGCAGTTCTGGTTCCCACATAACAGGAAAAATATAGGTCTATTAGAATCAGTACAGAGAAGAATGACTAAAAGGATACAGAGGATGAGGAGTATTCCTTACGAAACGAGATTGAAGGTGTTAAATCTACATTATTTAGAGAGTCGTAGGTTCAGAGGAGACCTGATAGAAGTCTTTAAGTGGTATAAGGGTTATAATAAGTGGGATGTAAGCAAAATTCTTAGGATCAGCAACCAAGATAGAACAAAAAAATTAACGTGGTCAAGCTTTAAAAAATTTAGGTTTAGGAAGGAGATAGGAAGAAATTGGTTCTCTAATAGAGTGGTAGATGAGTGGAATGGACTCGATAACCATGTTGTTAGTGCTAGGACATTAGAGAGCTTTAAGAGAAGATTAGACGTGTTTATGGATGGGGATAATAGATGGAAATAGGCAGGTATATTTCATACAGGGACTGCCACGTTTAAGCCTTGTCGCTTCTTGCAGCTTCCCTTATTTCTTATGTTCTTATGTTCTCATCTTCGCCCCACTTCGCCCCCACTTTTCGGCTTATAAGTTAGTCTCAAGAAGCTAGAAAGAGCACAGAACATTATAGGCAGGTGGAGTTTAGGGGCCCCAAACAGTACAGTACTAGAGGTATTCAGAAGTGAGATAGGGTGGAGCACATTCTGGGAAAGGGTAGCGAAAGGAAAACTTATTTTACTTAAGAAGATGGAGGGACTCAGCGAGGACAGGAGGGTAAAAAAAAAAAAAAAGATACTTAGAGTAGAGAGAAACTCATCTTGGAAAAAATAAAATGAAACAGTGGAAACGAAGGGAGGTGGCCTCCAATATATATATATATATATATATATATATATATATATATATATATATATATATATATATATATATATATATATATATATATATATATATATATATATATATATATATATATATATATATATATATATATATATATATATATATATATATATATATATATATATATATATATATATATATATATATATATATATATATATATATATATATATATATATATATATATATATATATATATATATATATATATATATATATATATATATATATATATATATATATATATATATATATATATATATATATATATATATATATATATATATTTCTGACGATCTAACACATGATAAGAAGAGAAAAACACTTTACAGTGACTGTTCAGACATTGCAAATGTCTTCGCAAATGATTTTTTTTTTCTTTCACGATAAAAAAATAGATAAATAATTGATAGCTTTAAAGAAATACGCCGAAGACTGCCCAAACTACCTGCCCGATGTTCCGTATTGTGGGTTATCGTGTTTTATGCCAATAATATTTAGTAAACTATCATGAAGAGCGTTAAGAAAACCAATTTTAACAGTGATCCTATACCGATTTTTATCTTTAATTGATGCAAGATAAGGACTTCTCAAATATTCTCTCTCTCTCTCTCTCTCTCTCTCTCTCTCTCTCTCTCTCTCTCTCTCTCTCTCTCTCTCTCTGTATATATATATATATATATATATATATATATATATATATATATATATATATATATATATATATATATATATATATATATATATATATATATATATATATATATATTTTTTTTTTTTTTTTTTTTTTTTTTTTTTTTATGTAGGAAGGACACTGGCCAAGGGCAACAAAAATCTAATAAAAAAATGCACACTGAAATCCAAGTCCCATAAAAGGGTCAAAGCAGTGGTCAAAAATTGATGAATAAGTGTCTTGAAACCTCCCTCTTGAAGGAATTCAAGTCATAGGAAGGTGGAAATACAGAAGCAGGCAGGGAGTTCCAGAGTTTACCAGAGAAAGGGATGAATGATTGAGAATACTGGTTAACTCTTGCGTTAGAGAGGTGGACAGAATAGGGGTGAGAGAAAGAAGAAAGTCTTGTGCAGCAAGGCCGCGGAAGGAGGGGAGGCATGCAGTTAGCAAGATCAGAAGAGCAGTTAGCATGAAAACAGCGGTAGAAGACAACTAGATATGCAACATTGCGGCGGTGAGAGAGAGGCTGAAGACAGTCAGTTAGAGGAGAGGAGTTGATGAGACGAAAAGCTTTTGATTCCACCCTGTCTAGAAGAGCAGTATGAGTGGAACCCCCCAGATATGTGAAGCATACTCCATACATGGACGGATAAGGCCCTTGTACAGAGTTAGCAGCTGGGGGAGTGAGAAAAACTGGCGGAGACGTCTCAGAACACCTAACTTCATAGAAGCTGTTTTAGCTAGAGATGAGATGTGAAGTTTCCAGTTCAGATTATAAGTAAAGGACAGACCGAGGATGTTCAGTGTAGAAGAGTGGGACAGTTGAGTGTCATTGAAGAAGAGGGGATAGTTGTCTGGAAGGTTGTGTCGAGTTGATAGATGGAGGAATTGAGTTTTTGAGGCATTGAACAATACCAAGTTTGCTCTGCCCCAATCAGAAATTTTAGAAAGATCAGAAGTCAGGCGTTCTGTGGCTTCCCTGCGTGATATGTTTACCTCCTGAAGGGTTGGACGTCTATGAAAAGACGTGAAAAAGTGCAGGGTGGTATCATCAGCGCAGAAGTGGATAGGACAATAAGTTTGGTTTAAAAGATCATTAATGAATACTAAGTAGAGAGTGGGTGACAGGACAGAACCCTGAGGAACACCACTGTTAAAAGATTTAGGAGAAGAACAGTGACCATCTACCACAGCAGCAATAGAACGGTCAGAAAGGAAACTTGAGATGAAGTTACAGAGAAAAGGACAGAAACCGTAGGAGGGTAGTTTGGAAATCAAAGTTTTGTGCCAGACTCTATCAAAAGCTTTTGATATGTCCAAGGCAACAGCAAAAGTTTCACAAAAATCTCTAAAAGAGAATGACCAAGACTCAGTAAGGAAAGCAAGAAGATCACCAGTAGAGCGGCCATGACGGAACCCATACTGGTGATCAGATAGAAGGTTGTGAAGTGATAGATGTTTAAGAATGTTCCTGTTGGGGATAGATTAAAAAACTTTAGATAGGCAGGAAGTTAAAGCAATAGGACGGTAGTTTGAGGTATTAGAACGGTCACCCTTTTTAGGAACAGGTTGAATGTAGGCAAACTTCCAGCAAGAAGGAAAAGTAGATGTTGACAGACAGAGGTGAAAGAGTTTGACTAGGCAAGGTACAAACACGGAGGCAGTTTCAGAGAACAATAGGAGGGACCCCATCAGGTCCATAAGCCTTCCGAGGTTTTAGGCCAGCGAGGGGATGGAAAACATCATTGCAAAGAATTTTAATAGGTGGCATGAAGTAGTCAGAGGATGGAGGAGAGGGAGGAACAAGCCCAGAACCGTCCAAGGTAGAATTTTTAGCAAAGGTTTGAGCGAAGAGTTCAGCTTTAGAAATAGATGTGATAGCAATGGTGCCATCTGGTTGAAATAAAAGAGGGAAAGAAGAAGAAGCAAAGTTATTAGAGATATTTTTGGCTAGATGCCAGAAATCACGAGGGGAGTTAGATCTTGAAAGGTTTTGACATTTTCTGTTAATGAAGGAGTTTTTGGCTAGTTGGAGAACAGACTTGACATGGTTCCGGGCAGAAATATAAAGTGCATGAGGTTCTGGTGATGGAAGGCTTAAGTACCTTTTGTGGGCCACCTCTCTATCATGTATAGCACGAGAACAAGCTGTGTTATAGCAAGGTTTAGTAAGTTTAAGACGAGAAAAAGAGTGAGGAATGAACGCCTTCATGCTAGACACTATCACCTCTGTTATGCACTCAGCACAAAAAGACGGGTCTCTGACACGGAAGCAGTAGTCATTCCAAGGAAAATCAGCAAAATACCTCCTCAGGTCCCCTCAACTAGCAGAGGCAAAACGCCAGAGGCACCTTCGCTTTGGGGGATCCTGAGGAGGGATTGGAGCGATAGGACAAGATACAGAGATGAGATTGTGATCGGAGGAGCCCAACGGAGAAAAAAGGGTGGCAGTATAAGCAGAAGGATTATAGATTAGGAAAAGATCAAGAATGTTGGGGTGTATCTCCAGAACGGTCAGGAATACGAGTAGGATGCTGCATCAATTGCTCTAGGTCGTAGAGGATAGCAAAGTTGAAGGCTAGTTCACCAGGATGGTCAGTGAAGGGAGAAGAAAGCCAAAGCTGGTGGTTAACATTGAAGTGTCCAAGAATGGAGATTTCTGCCAAAGGGAAGAGGGTCAGAATGTGCTCCACTTTGGAAGTTAAGTAGTCAAAGAATTTCATATAGCCAGAGGAGTTAGGTGAAAGGTATAGAACACAGATAAATTTAGTTTGAGAATGACTCTGTAGTCGTAGCCAGATGGTGGAAAAGTCGAAAGATTCAAGAGCGTGGGAACGAAAGCAGATTTAGTCATTGCGCACATAAACGCAACATCCAGCTTTGGATCGAATATGAGGATAGAGAAAGTATGAGGGAACAGAAAAGGGGCTACTGTCAGTTGCCTCAGACACCTGAGTTTCAGTGAGGAAAAGAAGATGAGGTTTAGAAGAGGAGAGGTGGTGTTCTACAGATTGAAAATTTGATCTTAGACCGCGAATGTTGCAGAAGTTAATGAAGAAAAAAAGGGTCGTCGACAGAAAGGCAGTCCGATCTTTGGACATTTATGGTCCCCCTTCTCAGATGGGGATTCCGAGGCCAGTATTATTATAAAAAATGTGCCAATTCGGTGTTTTTAAGGAAATTAGGCACGAAAATGCTAAAAATCATGGAAAAAAACAAAACAAAAAAAAAAGGAAAACAAAACAACGTTTTCGAAACCATGTCATTTGAGAATTCTTTTGGACCTTTTACGTACCTAAACACAAAAAGACATGAAACACACCCTTTAAAGAGAAACCGAATAACTTTATAATAATAAAAAAAGATATTAACAGAAACGTGTAATATAAGTGTTCTAACCTTTTTATCTAACAAAACGCTAAAACACATGAATATTACTTTATATGGCTAAACAGAACAAAATTATCTAAAACGTGTATGATGAGAGATTACCACCATTTTAGAGACTATAATACTGAAATAATTGCTAATAATACACATTTTAGCAAAGTTGTTCTGTTTCTAAATTTAGAGTGCTGTTCACTTGTTTTAGCATTTTTTGCTCTTAAGAAACTGAAAAAACCCTCATAATACTCGTTTCTGTTAATATTTCTTCGGTTCTTCATATTGAGTGTTTTGCATGTATTTAGGCGTTTTGGAAGTTATCAAGCTGAAAGACACTCAAAATACACATTTTTCATAATGCTATTCTGTTTCTCCATAGAGGGTGTTTTGGATGTGTTTTAGTGTTTTGGTACGTAAGATCAAAAACACTCAAAAGTCAAGCTTCCGATAATGTTTATATATATATATATATATATATATATATATATATATATATATATATATATATATATATATATATATATATATATATATATATATATATATATATATATATATATATATCCCATATAGTGTTTTTTTTTCTTCTAATTTTGGTGCCTGATACGTTTTTCAATAAAAAAATGACATGTTTCTGTTAATCTCCTCTCGTTACGTTATATCGTGTGCTTTGCTTGCATTTTGGCGTTTGACATGGTACCTAACAAACTGGAAAACACTTAAACATACTTTTTTTTTTTTTGCAATGCTGTTCTGTTTCTACAGAGCATTTAAACGTTTTGATACGTAAAAAACTAAAAAAAAAAAAAAAAACACTATAAAACGCGATTTTGATAATTTTTTTTTTATTTTTCAATACAGAGTGTTTTCCTTGCTTTTTAATGATTTTTCATTTAACAGGGTCCTCTATGTTAATTTCGACGTTTTTTTGATACTTTACATGGTGATAATCACTCATAATACAATTTTCTGGTAATGTTGTTCTGTTTCTCATTTGCTTTAGCGTTTTGGTAACTAAGAATCTGAAAACACTTCTAATGCACGTTTTTGTTAATATCGTTTCTTATCTCCATATCGGGTATTTCACATGCATTTTAGTGTTTTTTGGTTTTCTGTATTGCATGTGCTTTAGAGTTTTTTTTTTTTTTTTGGTTTTCTGTATTGCATGTGTTTTAGTTTTAGTAGGTAAAAAACTGAAAAAAAACTCAAAAGACTTTTTTGATAATGATGTTTGTTTTCCCATATAGGGTGTTTTCTATGCCTTCTTGTGTTTTGGTGCCTATTACGCTCATAAACTTCCAAAATGACACGTTTCAAATAAAGTCATTACGAGTTTTTACCAATGTTGCTCTCTTTCTTTATATAGGGTGCTTTGTATGTTTTTTTTTATTCACTCATGATATTGACATTCACTCATAATACACGCTTTTATTTATGTTGTTTTATTTCTCCATATACAGTGCAATTTACATGTTTTAGCGTTTTAGTATCCAAGAAGCTGAAAAATACTCATATTACACGTTTCTGTTATAATAGTATAATTTCCAATAATATGTTAATTTCCATAATAATAATAATAATAATAATAATAATAATAATAATAATAATAATAATAATAATAATAGATTCATTTAAATAACAGATACTTTGCATGCATTTTTAGCGTTTTTATACCTAACAAACTGAAAGAAAATGAAAATACACGTTTTTCACGATGTTGATCTTTTTGTCCATAAATGGTGTTTTGCATGTGTCTTACTGTTTTGGTACGTAACGTCAGAATCTCTTAAAAGACACATTTTCTATAATGTTGTTAGTTTTCCCATAGAGGGTATTTTTCATGCCTTTTAGTGTTTTGCTGCCAATCACGCTCATAAAAACCCAAATGACACGTTTCTGGTAATGTCACCTCGTTAATCCATAAAGGATGCTTTTCATGCATTTTTTTTTTTTTTTTTTTTGCAAAGCACACTGTATGGGATAAGAAAACAACATTACCAAAAACGTGTCTTTTTTTCAGTTTCTTACGCATAAAAATGCTAAAAAATCATGGAAAAACGCTATATTGGAATTTTTTATTTATTTTTTTATTTTTTATTTATTTTTTTATTTTTTTTACCCAAATCAGAGTGTTTTGAGAGGATTGTAGAATCGCGATCCCTATTACTTATGTTCAAGTCTTATCTCCTTTATTTTTTTGGACCACTTTTTTTTTCATTCAAAAACCATTTTGATGAAGAAGGATAGATCAATGTGTCTATTGATTTTTTTTTTTTGGCATAATAGTGTTTTTTTTACTTCGATGAAAGATAAAAAAAAGTCTTTACAGTATTTCTCAAAAATCTAAATCAAATCCAAAAAGTATTTTCGATGGCAAACATTATTCGTCTTTCACACTTTCATAAGCTGCCCATATGGAATAGGAACGAAGGTGACAAATTATATATGATAAAATCCACCATTTTGAGATATCAAGCGAAAAAGTTCAAGGAGTTAGTGTAATTTACTTACTGCAGCTAGAGCCTTGATATTCACAGGATATTTACACCAGGATTTGTGAAAATGGAATAATAGTTTCCTTTAGTTAATCAGATAGGTTTTGTACAAAGGCCTAAGTTATTGCTAAAGTTATTGCACGCCATATTATTTCGCTATATTTTTTTAAAGTAAAAAACAGTGTTCCACTGTTTAAAAATAATAAAGTATTAATGCAAAAGATAACATATGTAGATACATTAATTATTTGTTGGATTTACGAAAGAAAAATTACATTTTTTTTTTTTCGTATATAAATTGAAGAAATATTAATTTACGAAAAAAGTACGTTCTTTGGTATTGTACTCAGAGAGAGAAATATAAATATTCATGGGAGACAAAAGAACAGAGGGTATGTCAATATATATATATATATATATATATATATATATATATATATATATATATATATATATATATATATATATATATATATATATATATATATATATATATATATATATATATATATATATATTAAGGGTGTATATGGGCAGGAGTCTTTCTCTAATACATATCTCATTGAATGTGATAGCTAGTTGAGCATTTATTATTTTTCTTAAGATATTTTCCTTATATCTTATGATTGACTTATATTTTTTTTTAATTGGCTGTATGACCTCACCGAAGGTCATTTTCGCTAGATCACGATTTCAGGTCCTTGACCCTTCTTCAGTAGCGAAGGTCTATCCGTGTGTCTATCCTCTCCGACACCCTCAACACGGATAGACCTTCGCTACTGAAGAAGGGTCAAGGACCCAAAATCGCGATCTAGCGAAAATGACTAGCTTCGGCGAAGTCATACAGCCAAATAAAAAAGAATATAAGACAATCATAAGATATAAGGAAAATATCTTAAGAAAAATAATAAATGCTCAACTAGCTATCATATTCAATGATATATATATATATATATATATATATATATATATATATATATATATATATATATATATATATATATATATATATATATATATATATATATATATATATATATATATATATATATATATATATATATATATATATATATACATATATATATATATATATTTTTTTTTCTTTTTTTATCAAACTGTTCCATATACCAGAAAAAGAGAAAAAATTTTTTTTTTTTAGTTCGACTTCCTACAACGCCCCTTTAAATATTTTCAGCTTCTTAAAACCAAAAACACAAACGCACACAAAACAGCGTTTCTAGAAAAACAAAACATAACCAAAAAAACTGGCACAAAGCAATAGTATGTCCAATATATAAGAAAGGCAGTAAAACAGATTGTGCAAATTATAGAGGTATATCCCTGTTATCTCATGTTGGAAAATTGTATGAAAGAATAGTTGAGAAAAGATTAAGAACCTGTGTCGAGGAGAAACTAGGAATATGGCAGTATGGTTTCAGGCCCAATAGGAGCACGACAGATCTAGTGTTCACTTTAAAGATGATAATGGAAAAGAATTGGGAGTGGAGCATTGATAAATATGTGGCTTTTATAGATCTGGAAAAAGCCTTTGATAGAATTAGAAGAGATTGCTTGTGGAGAGTCTTACAACATCAAGACTACGGCATAAACTCTAAACTGATACGAGTAATTAAGAGTATATATAAGAACACGGAGAGCAGAGTCAAGAACAGAGAGCTGGAGAGTGAATGGTTTAGCATTAAGACAGGAGTGAGACAAGGGGGAGTGCTCTCTCCTTTGCTATTCATTATATACATGGACAGATGCCTGAAGGAAGTGTGTGTAAGGGAGGATAAAGAGATCACGCTGGCCTATGCAGACGATGTCGCTGTCGTGACAGGAAGCCAACAAGATCTTCAAGAGGCCATGACAAGATGGAATGATGTCTTAAATAGGGAAGGAATGAGAATGAACAAACAAAAAACAGAAATAATGAAAGTTGGCAGAATAAAGGAGGAATGTAATATTTACATCGAAAACGTTAAACTGAAGCAGACCGACAAATTTTGTTATCTGGGAGTACTTTTCGACGAGGAAAACAGACAGAATATAGAAATTTTAAATAGAATACAGAAGTACAATGGAAATGTCAGTGCATTGTATCCCATACTTAAAGATATGAATATTCCAACAAAAGCTAAAACCCTAATATTTACAACAATACTAAGACCAGTACTTCTATATGGGTCAGAAACTTGGACACCGACAACAAGAACATCTTCACAAATACAAGCAGCAGAAATGAGAGTTCTGAGAATGATCCGAGGTGTGACCAGACTTGATAGAATTAAAAATGAAGAAACCAGAGAGAGATTAGGGATAACATCTGTACTGAAGATAATTGAAAAGAACAAATTGAGATGGTATGGACATGTCCAAAGAATGGAAGATACAAGATACGCAAGGAAGTTTCTGGAATGGGTTCCTCTAGGCAGGAGGCCGGTGGGACGACCTAGGAAGCGATGGATGCAGGGAGTTGAAGAAGCTGCTGAACGAAGAGGAAGAAATCTTCAAGAAATAACCAGAGATGAGGATTTCATGGATAGAGACCTTTGGAGAAGATTCGTAGAGGCCGGACACTGACAGGCATTGCCTACCTTGCGTCTGGTGAGAAAGGTGAGAAACCAAAAAAACAATTGTTTTGAGGGATTTGAGCTTGTTAGGTATAAAAACGTCAAAAATCCATGCAAAATACTTTATATGAGGTAATGGGACGAAATTACGTGAAACGTGTCATTTGGTTGTTAATGAATGTATTAGACACACACACACAAAAAAAAAAAAAAAAAAAAACATTATCGTAAACGTGACATTTGATTGTTTTTGAGCTTCTTACGTACCGAAAAGCTAAAACATATGCAAAACACCCATTACGATGAAAAAAAAAAATAAAAAATAGAGAACGTGCTTTTTAGTGTACTTGAGCTTTTTAGGTACCAAAACGTTAAAAAACGCAACCAAAGTACTCTATATGGGAGACAAAACGTTATTAAGAAAAATGTGTATTATGAGTGACTTTAAGCTTTTTAGGTACCAAAACAATAAAAGAAACATGAATAGCACTCTATATGGAGAAACAGAACATCTTTACGAAAAGCATGTATTATGAGAGATTACCACCATGTTAGGGACCAAAAGGCCAAAATGCTTACAAAGTACCCTATAAGAAGAATCTGCAAAACTTTGGTGAAAACGTGTAATATGACTGTTTTTGAGCTTGTTAAGTACCAAAGAGCTAAAGTGCCTGCAAGACACCGCATTTTGTAAAGAAAGCAACTTTACTGAAAATGTGTCTATGAGCTTTTTTTCAGTTTCTTACGTACAAAAAGGCTAAAAAAACATGGAAAATACACTGTTTTGGAGAACAAAACAACTTTATCAAAATCGTGTCTTTGAGTGTTATGATATTTTACGTACCAAAAAGCTAAAACGCTTTCTGGAGAAACAGAACATTACCATTATTGGAGGAGGCAGTAGACACCTGCCGAAACGATAATTGCTCCCAGTGAGGTCTAAAGCACTGTTCAAGGTGTGCTGTGGACTTATCATTAAACCCAGCTGTGACCTCACCCTTTGTGTCTCACAACACAAGGGGGCAGTCACAGCCTGCCCTCTAAAGACAACTCTCTTCCTCCACACAAAACTACAAGCACCTAATAACGCACACACCCTTCACTCAAAAATTTTTAAATTATAATGGCGACTCCTACATTAGCCTCGGAGTCCCCATCTGGGGAGGGGACCATAAATGTTCCCAGGTCGGACTGCCTTTCTGTCAATGACCCTAAGTGTCTTGACACCTCCCTCAACTTTTTCTTCATTAACTTCTGTAACATTCGTGGTCTAAGATCTAATTTTCAATCTGTAGAACACCACCTCTCCTCTTCTAAACCACATCTTCTTTTCCTTACTGAAACTCAGGTGTCTGAGGCAACTGAGAGTAGCCCCTTTTCTGTTCCCTCCTACTTTCTCTACCCTCATTTTCGATCCAAAGCTGGATGCTGCGTTTATGTGCGCAGTGACTTAACATGCTCTCGTGCCCACGCTCTTGAACCTTCCGAGTTTTCCACCATCTGGCTACGACTACAGAGTCACTCTCAAACTAAATTTATCTGTGCTGTATACCTCTCACCTAACTTCTCTGATTATAAGAAGTTCTTGTATCTTGTCCTATCGTTCCAATCCCTCCTCAGAATCCCCCTAAGCGAAGGTGCCTCTGTCGTTTTCCCTCTGCTAGTTGAGGGGACCTGAGGAGGTATTTTGCTGATTTTCCTTGGAATGACTACTGCTTCCGTGTCAGAGACCCGTCTTTGTGTGTTGAGCGCATAACAGAGGTGATAGTGTCTGGCATGGAGGCGTACATTCCTCACTCATTTTCTCGTCCTAAACCTTCTAAACCTTGGTTTAACACAGCTTGTTCTCGTGCTATACATGATAGAGAGGTGGCCCACAAAAGGTACTTAAGCCTTCCATCACCAGAATCTCATGCACTTTATATTTCTGCCCGGAACCATGCCAAGTCTGTTCTCTAATTAGCTAAAAACTCCTTCATTAACAGAAAGTGTCCAAACCTTTCAAG
Source organism: Scylla paramamosain (assembly GCF_035594125.1). Classification (NCBI taxonomy): domain Eukaryota; kingdom Metazoa; phylum Arthropoda; class Malacostraca; order Decapoda; family Portunidae; genus Scylla; species Scylla paramamosain. The sequence goes on along the minus strand of NC_087166.1, from coordinate 17,793,910 downwards.
ATCTAACTCCCCTCGTGACTTCTGGCATCTAGCCAAAAATATCTCCAATAACTTTGCTTCTTCTTCTTTCCCTCCTCTGTTTCTACCAGATGGCACCACTGCTATCACATCTATTTCTAAAGCTGAACTCTTCGCTCAAACCTTTGCTAGAAATTCTACCTTGAATGATTCTGGGCTTGTTCCTCCCTCTCCTTCACCCTCTGACTACTTCATGCCACCTATTAAAATTCTTCGCAATGATGTTTTCCATGCCCTCGCTGGCCTAAACCCTCCAAAGGCTTATGGACCTGATGGGGTCCCTCCTATTGTTCTCCGAAACTGTGCCTCCGTGCTTGCACCTTGCCTAGTCAAACTCTTTCAGCTGTGTCTGTCAACATCTACCTTTCCTTCTTGCTGTAAATCTGCCTACATTCAACCTGTTCCTAAAAAGTGTGACTATTCTAATCCTTCAAACTACCGTCCTATTGCTTTAATTTCCTGCCTATCTAAAGTTCTTGAATCTATCCTCAACAGGAAGATTCTTAAACATCTATCACTTCACAACCTTCTATCTGATCTGATCACCAGTATGGGTTCTGTCAAGGCCACTCTACTGATGATCTTCTGGCTTTCCATACTGAGTCTTGGTCATCCTCTTTTAGAGATTTTGGAGAAACTTTTGCTGTTGCCTTGGACATATCAAAAGCTTTTGATAGAGTCTGGCACAAAGCTTTGATTTCCAAACTACCCTCCTACGGCTTCTCTCCTTCTATCTGTAACTTCATCTCAAGTTTCCTTTCTGACCGATCTATTGCTGCTGTGGTAGATGGTCACTGTTCTTCTCCTAAATCTATTAACAGTGGTGTTCCTCAGGGTTCTGTCCTGTCACCAACTCTCTTCTTATTATTCATTAATGATCTTCTAAACCAAAATTCTTGTCCTATCCACTCGTACGCTGATGATACCACCCTGTACTTTTCCACGTCTTTTCATAGACGTCCAACCCTTCAGAAGGTAAATATTCCACGCAGGGAAGCCACAGAACGCTTGACTTCTGATCTTTCTAAAATTTATTATTGGGGCAGCGCAAACTTGGTATTGTTCAATGCCTCAAAAAAAGTCAATTCCTCCATCTATCAACTCGACACAACCTTCCAGATAATTATCACCTTTTCTTCAATAACACTCAACTGTCCCCCTCTTCTACACTGAACATCCTTTGTCTGTCCTTTACTTATAATCTGAACTGGAAACTTCACTTCTCATCTCTAGCTAAAACAGCTTCTATGAATTTAGGCGTTCTGAGACGTCTCCGCCAGTTTTTCTCACCGCCCCAGCTGCTAACTTTGTACAAGGGCCTTATCAGTCCATGTATGGAGTATGCTTCACATGTCTGGGGGGGGTTCCACTCATACTGCTCTTCTAGTCAGGGTGGAATCAAAAGCTTTTCGTCTCATCAACTCCTCTCCTCTAACTGACTGTCTTCAGCCCCTCTCTCAGCCCCGCAATGTTGCATCTCTAGCTGTCTTCTACCGCTATTTTTATGCTAACTGCTCTTCTGATCTTACTAACTGCATGCCTCCCCTCCTCCCGCGGCCTCGCTGCACAAGACTTTCTTCTTTTCTCACCCCTATTCTTTCCACTTCTCTAACGCAAGAGTTAACCAGTACTCTCAGTCATTCATCCCTTTCTCTGGTAAATCTGAAACTCCCTGCCTGCTTCTCTATTTCCACCTTCCTATGACTTGAATTCCTTCAAGAGGGAGGTTTCAAATTCATCAATTTTTGACCACTGCTTTGACCCTTTTATGGGACTGGCATTTCATTTGGCATTTTTTTTATTGGATTTTTGTTGCCCTTGGCCAGTGTCCTTTTTACATACAAAAAAAAAAAAAATAAAAAATAAAAAATAAATAAATAATAAACGTGTGTTTTATGTGTTTTCTATTTTCTTACGTACCAAAACATTAATATACATGCAAAGCACCCGATGTGAGATATCGAGATGATAGTACCAGAAAAGTGTCAATTAGTTGTTGATGAGCCCAATGAGCCCCAAAACGCCTAAAAGCATGGAAAAAACACTTTATATGGAGAAAAAAAAAAGAAAAAGAAAAATCAAGTTTTCCGAAAACTGTATTTTTTTGTGTTTTTGAGTTTCTTACGTAGCAAAACACTAAAAAGCATGCAATACATTTTTTAAGGGGAAACAAAACAACATTATAAAAACTTGTATTTTGAATGTTTTTGTGCTTGTTAGGTGCCAAAACGCTGAAATGCATGCAAAGCACCCAATATAGTGGAGTAAAACGATATTAACAGAAACGTATTATTATTATTATTATTATGGGTATTATTATTACGTATTATTATGAGTGTTTTTCATTTTCTTACCTACCAAAACGATAAAACACATGAATAGCACTCTGTGTGGAGAAACAAAACAATATTACCAAGAACGTGTATTATTAGTGACTACCACAGCAGTAGAGAAAAAAGCGCCAAAAATTAATACAAAACACAATATAAGAAGTATCAGTACATGTGAAGTTACTAAAAACTTCATATGTATCAACGCGCCAAATTGCATGCAAAGTACCTTATATAGGGTAACGAGACGATATTACCATAAACGTGTCATTTCGGTGTTTATGACCGTATCCTAAAACGCCAAAAAGCATGGAAAAACCCCTTTATGGGAAAACAAAACAACATTATCGAAAACATTATCGAAAGAGTTTCTGAGGTTGTTAGGTACTAAAACAGAAAAAATGCATGCAAAGTCCCCAATATGAGAAACAAAAGGATATTACCAGAAACGTATATTGTGAGTATTTTTAGCTTCTTAGGTACCAAAACGCTAAAACACATGAATAGCACTCTATAAAGAGAATCAGAACAACATTACCAAAAACATGTATTATCAGTCATTATCACCATGTTACGAACCAAAACGCCAAAATTCTTACAAAGCACGATGAAAGAAGAATCACAATAACATTGCAAAAAAACGTATAAAATGACTGATAAGGCTGTTATGTAGCAAAAAACTAAAGTGCATGTAAAAGCATAATTTTTCGAGAAAGGAAAACATTTTGATAAACGTTTATTTTTGTGTGTTGTTTTTTTTCATGAAAAAAATATTCGAAAACAAAATAACTTTATCAAAATTGTGTATTTTTATTAATTAATTAATTAATTAATTAATTAATTTACTTATTTTTTTCTTATTTTCAGTTTTTTTTTTTTTGGTTGTTGTTGTTTTGGAGAAACAGAACAACAATATGGAAATGTGTATTTTGAATATCTTTGAGCTTATCAGGTACCAAAACGCTAAAAGTGCGTTCAAAGTACCCGTTATGGGAAACGAAACGATATTAATAAACTCGAGTATTTTGAGTGTTTTTTTTCTTTCTTTTTTAGCTTTTTAGCTAATTAAACGCTAAAAGATATGAATAGCACTTTATATGGATAAATAGAACAACATTAATAGGGACTAAAACACCAAAATTAATTAATACAAAGCACCCTATAAGAAGAATCAAAACAACATTGCTTAAAACGTGTAAAATGAGTGCTTTTGAGACTTAAGTACCAAAACGGTAAACTGCATGCAAAGCACCTTTTTTTTTATGAGAAAGGAAAAGAACATTACTAAAAACGTGTAATTTGAGTGTTTTTTTTCAACTTACTACGTACCAGAACGGTAAAAAGCAAGGAAAACACTATATTGAAAAACAAAACAACTTGTCAAACTTCTGTCTTTTGAGTGTTTTTAAGCTTCTTTCCTACAGAAACCCTAAAAAGCATACACTATATCTTTTTGTCCAAAAGCAAAATAGCATTACAAGAAAGTATTTTCAATGCATCGAAAACACCTTATATGACTAACGAGACGACATTTAGGTGTTTATGAACGTATTAGGCACCAAAACGCTAAAGAGCATGGAAAGCACTTGGAAAGCAAAACAACATTATCGAAAACATGTGTTTTGAGTGTTTTTAAGTTGGTTCAGTATCAAAACACACACACACACACACAAAAAAAAAAAAAAAGAAAATGCGAGTAAAGTACCAAATATGGGAAACGAAACAATATTAACAAAAGTGTGTGTGAGTGTTTCTCATCTTTTTTATCTACCACAACGCTAAAGCACGTAGATAATAACTTATATGGAGAAGCAGAACAATATTACCAAAAATGTGCATTATGAGTGAGTATTACCATTTTAGGTACCAAAACGTCAAAATGCACCATATATGCAGAAAAAAGAACAACATCGTAAAAAGACGTGTAATAAGAGTGTTGTTAAATTTGTTAAGTACCAAAACGCTAAAGTGTATGCAAAGCACCCTTAATAGGAAAAGAAAACTTTACCAAAAACGTGTATTTTGAGTGCTTTTCATCTTCTTACGCACCAAAATCGTGTATATATATATATATATATATATATATATATATATATATATATATATATATATATATATATATATATATATATATATATATATATATATATATATATATATATATATATATATATATATATATATATATATATATATATATATATATTAAAAACGTATCTTTTGAGTGTTTTTGAGCTTCTTATGTACCAAAACATTAAAACGCATTCAGTAAATTCTTTAAGGGGAAACAAAAAAAAAAAAAAAAAAACTGAACGCTAAAACGTATGCGAAATTGCGAAGTACTCATGTGGGGAAACGCAACGATATTAACAGAAACGTGCATTATGAGTGTTTTGAGATTCTTAGTTACCAAAACGCTAAAACAATGGTGATTTTTTTTTATCAGAAGAAAACAATATTATAGCTAAAAACGTGTAATATGAATGTTGTTGAGCTTGTTATATACCACACGCTAATATGTATGCAAAGCAACCTATTTGAAAAAAAAAAAAAAAACGTGTATTTTGAGTTTTTTTTTTTTTTTTTCTAACTTTTTCTTACCGAAAAATTTAAACGCTTACAAAACACCTTTTCTGGAGAAATAGATTAACGTTAAAAAAAAAAAAAAAGTGGTTGAGTTGTCCAGCTTGTTAAGTACCAAAACATGAAAATAATTGCAAAAGTTCCCGATATAGGGTAACGGGACGACATCATTTGTCATTTAAGTGTTTATGAGCGTATTAGGCACCACAACGCTAAAAAGCATGGAAAACATTCTATATGAGGAAAAAAAAATCATTGGAAACGAATCTTTTGAGTGTTTTGAGCTTTTTACGTACCAAAACGCCAAAACACGTGCAAAGCACCCTTTATGGAGAAACAGAACAACAATATGAAAAAGCGTATTTTTAGTGTCTTTGAGCTTGTTAGGTACCAAAACGCCAAAATACATGCAGAGAACCAGATATGGGGAAACTAAGTAATATCAACATAAACGTGTATTACAAGTGCTTTTCAGCTTTGGTACAAAAACGATAAAAGACATGAACAGCACTCTATATGGTGAAACAAAACAAACTTACTATATATGTGCATTATGAGTGATTGTCACCATGTTAAGGGCTAAAACGCCAAAATATATACAAAGTGGCCTATATGAAGAAACACAACAACATTGCTATAAAAAAAAAACGTGTAATATTATTGGTTTTGAGCTTGTTAGGAACCAAAACGCTAAAATACATGAAAAGCATCCTATCTGGGAAAGGAAATTATATTGCGTGAAAAAAAATCATTTTGAGTGTTTTTCAGCTTCTTACATAACCAAACGCAAAAAATCCTGGAAAAACAAAACAAAAACAAAAAATCAAAATCGTTTCTTTTAGATGTTTTCAGCATCTTTTTTACAAAATCGCGATAATGCATACCATGCATCATTTCTGGAGAAAAAATAACCTTGTGTTCTTAGTGTTTTTAAGCTTGTCAGGTACCCAAAAAAAGGCATGCGAAGAACCATATATTGCTTAACGAGACGACATTACCAGAAACGTGTCATTTAAGTATTTATGAGCGTATTAGGCTCAAAAGGATATAAAGCATGGAAAACACCTTATATGGGTAAACAAAACCATATTATCGAAAACATGTCGATTGGGCATTTTCGATCTTGATAGGTAAAAACGCAAAAAATATATGCAAAATAAGTAAGCGAAACGATATTAACATAAAAGTGTATCATAATTATTTATATATTTTTAGCTTTTTAGGTACCAATACACTGAAATACATAAATAATATTCTTTATGGAGAAACAGAGCAACATTACCAAAAAACGTGTAATATGAGTGATTACCACCATTTTATGGACTTACATGCAAAAAATCATACAAAGCACCCTATAAAAAAAATCTGAACATTGCTAAAAACGCGTAACATGAGTGTTTTCTGGCTTGTTAGGTTCCAAAACACTAAAGTGAATGGAAAGCAGCCTAAATGGGAAAAGAAAACAACATTACCAAAATCTTGTCTTTCGAATGCATTTTACCTTTTCTACGCACAAAAACGAAAAAAAAAATAATAAACATGGAAAACACACTATATATAAAAAAAAATAAAATCGTGTTTTTTAAGTGTTTTTAGCTTACGTACTAAAACGATAAAACACATGTAAAACACTTTTTTTTTATTTATTTATTTATTTTTTAAACCAATATTACCAAAAGCGTGTGTTTTCAGTGTTTTTAAGCTTGTTAGGCATCTAGTCACCAAAATGTATACTTTGTATGTATTTTGGTATTTTGGCACCGTATATGGGAAACGAAACAACTTTACCAGAAACGTGTCATATGGATGTTTATCAGGGTATTTGGCACGAAAACAATAAAAGGCATGGAAAACACCCTATATATATATATATATATATATATATATATATATATATATATATATATATATATATATATATATATATATATATATATATATATATATATATATATAAACATTATCGAAAACGTGACTTTTGAGTGTCAGAGTTTCCTCTTCTTCTTTCGGCTGCTCCCATTTAGGGGTAGCCACTGCGGATCACTCTTCTCCAGTGCGCTCGATCTTCTGCCCCTTCCTCTGTCACGCCCACCATTTGCATGTCTCCCTTCACAGCATCCATAAACCTTCTCTTTGGTCTCCCTCTCTTCCTCCTGCCAGGTAGATCCATGTCAAGCATCCTCATCCCCACATACCCCTCGTCACTCCTCCTGATATGTCCAAAACACCTCAGCCTAGCCTCCCTTGCTTTGTCACCAAACCGACGTACGTTTGTTGTTCCTCTGATGTAATCATTTCTGATTTTATCCATCCTCGTCACTCCAAGAGCAAATCGCAACATCTTCAATTCCGCTACTTCCAACTCCGCTTCCTGCTTTTTCGTTAGTGGTACTGTTTCCATACCGTACAGCATGGCGGGTCTTACTACTGTTTTATAAATCTTTCCCTTTGTTCTTGCGGAAACCTTTCTGTCACATGTCACTGCTGCCGTTTTCCTCCACCCATTCCATCCCGCTTGCACTTTCTTCTTTACCTCCCTACCACAGTCTCCATTACTTTGTACTGTGGACCCCAAATATCTAAATTCGTCAGCCTTTGTCATTTGCACATCTTGTAGCCTTATTGTCTCCCCATCACCTCCGTTGAGACACATGTACTCAGTCTTGGTCCTGCTCACTTTCAATCCCCTTCTCTCCAGTGCATATCTCCACCTCTCTAACTCTGTCTCCACCTCTTTCCGGTTTTCGCAATAGATCACTACGTCGTCTGCGAACATCATAGTTCGTGGGGATTCCTGTCTGACTTCATCAGTCAGTCTGTCCATCACTACTGCAAACAGGAAGGGTCTCAAAGCCGATCCCTGGTGCAGTTCCACCTCCACTCCGAAACCCTCCGTCATTCCTGCAGCACACCTTACTGCTGTTGCGTTGTTTTTGTACATATCCTTCACCATCTTCTCATACTTCTCTACCACTCCCGAGCACTTCATGCAATACCACAGCTCTTCTCTCGGCACCCGATCGTAAGCCTTTTTCTAGATCTATAAACACACAATGCAGCTCCTTCTGTCCTTCCCTGTGCTTCTCCACCATCATCGTCACAGCAAATATTGCGTCCGTTGTGCTTCTCCCTGGCACGGATCCGAACTGCTCATCACTGATCCTCATCAATTCGCAATCTCGTTTCCACGAATCTTTCCCATATCTTCATTGCATGACTCAACAGCTTAATTCCTCTATAGTTGCTGCAGCTTTGTACATCTCCCTTGTTCTTGAAAATCAGTACTAGCACACTCACTCACTCACTCATCTGGCATCCTCTCGCCTTCCAAGATCCCGTTGAACAGTCTAGTTAGCCAACCCACTGCCATCTCTCCTAAACTCCTTCATGCTTCCACTGATATTTTATCTGGGCTTTACTTCCCTTCATCCTCCTCAAAGCCTTCCTCACCTCTTCTCTACTGATTCTTGGCACTTCTTGATTTAATTCTTCCACCTCCTCTAACCTTCTTTCCCTTTCATTTTCGATGTTCATCAGATCCTCAAAATACTCCTTCCATCTTTTTAATATATTCTTTTCCCTTGTCAGTACATTTCCGTCTGCATCCTTTATCATTTTAACATGCTGCACATCTCTCCCATCTCTGTTTCTCTGTCTGGCCAGTCGGTAAAGGTCTTTCTCCCCTTCCTTAATATCTAACTTCTCATATAACTCTTCATATGCCTTTTCCTTCGCCTTTGCCACTTCCTTCTTTGGTATGCTACACATTTCCTTGTAATCCTGAAGACTTCCTTCGTCCCTATGTCTATCCCAGTTTTGTCAGCCTCTCCCTCTTTATGCTATCCTGCACTTCCTTATTCCACCACCAGGTTTCCTCGTCTTCTTTTCTTCGTCCCGATTACGTGTATGGCTTTTTTTCTCACCGTTTCTGAGATCTCCTACCATCTGACCTCTTCCTTTTCTGTCAAAGCTTGGCTCACCTCCTGCTTAAATGCTATATTGTACTCCTCCTCCTTTAGTTTCTACCATTTGATCTTTGGTTCACTCCTCACTTTCCTCCTTGTCTTCACTTTCAAGATCAGGTTCCCAACTAACACTATGCTGTCTTGCCACACTCTCCCCGGACACAGCCTTACAATCACTAAACTCATTCAAGTTGCATCTCCTACGCAGTATAAAGTCTACCTGTGTGCTCCTTCCTCCACTCATATATGTAACTCTGTGCTAATCCCTCTTCTTAAAATAGATGTTCACTAATGCCATCTCCATCCGTTTCGCACAGTCAACAACCATCTGTCCCTCCGTATTTCTCTCTTCCACACCATATTTGCCCATCACATCCTCGTCACCATTGTTTCCTTCTCCTATATGTCCATTAAAGTCTGCTCCAATAACAATCCTTTCCTCTCTGGGGATGTCCTGTATCACTTCCTCCACCTCACTCCAGAACTCCTCCTTTTCGTCCAACTCACACCCCACCTGTGGGGCGTATGCACTGATCACATTTATTTATATCGCTTCAGTTTCCATCTTCAAACTCATTACTCTATCAGATACCCTCTTTACTTCCAGTACACTGTTGAGTTGTGAGTGTTTTCAGCTTCTTAACTACGAAAACGCTAAAACACATGAATAAAAAATATTATAGAGAAACAAAACATTACCAAAAATGTGTCTCATGAGGGATTACCATTATGCTAGGGACTAAAACGCCAAAATATAAACAAAGCACCAAAACAAAAATAAATAAATAAAATAAATAAATGAATAAAAATAAAAACATTCTTAAAAGCGTGTAATATCAGATTTTTTTTTATCTTATTGGTAACAAAATGCTAAAAATACATGCAAAGCACCCAGTATGAGAATGAAACATTACCAAAAACGTGTCTTTTGAGTGTTCTTTTTTTTCAACTTATTACGTATAAAACTTTCAAAAATCAAAAGAAAACACGCTCTATTGAAAACAAAAGTACCTTATCAAAATCGACTCTTTTTAGTATTTTGAGCTCATTTCGGACCAAAACGCTAAAACACAGAAAACACTGTTTATAGCAAAACAGAACATTACCAAAAAACGTGTTTTATAGATGTGTTTGAGCTTATTAGATATCAAAACGCCAAAATGCATACAAAGCACTGTATGTGAGTTAACAAGACATTATTAAAAACGTGTCATTTGCATGTTTATTCAAAGTATTACGCACCTAAACGATAAAAAGCATGGGAAACACCCAATATGGGAAAACAGAACAACATTATTGAAAACATGTCATTCAAGTCTTTTTGGGCTTCTTACGTACCAAAACACGAAAAAAAAAGCAAAACACCCTTTATGTAGAAATCGAACAAAATCATGAAAACTTCTACTTTGAGTGTGTTTCTGCTTCTCAGATACCAAAACGGTAAAAAAAAAAATGCATGCAAAGTACCCACTATGGGAAACGAAACGATATTAACAGAAATATGTATTATGAGTGTCTTTTTCAGCTTCTTAGCTATCAAAACGCTAATAGACATGAATAGCACTCTATTTGAATAATAAGAACAAAATTACCAGAAACGTGTATTATGAGTGATTAATAACATGATAGGGACAAAAACGCCAAAATACATACAAACACCGTATAAGAGGAATTAAACATTGCCAAGAACGTGTGAAATGAGTGTTTTTGAGGTTATTAGGTTTCAAAACTTAAAAATGCATGAAAAACATCATCTACGGGAAAGAAAAACATTACAAAAACGTGTATTTTGAGCATTTTTCAGCTTCTTACGTACCGAAACGCTAAAAAAAAAAAACATGGAAAACACGTAATATGGGAAAACAAAACAAAAATTTATCGATGTCGTGTATTTTGAGTGTTTTAGGGTTTTCTTGCAAAAACACTAAAACGCATGCAAAATACTCTTTCTGCTGAAACAGAACATTACCAAAAAACGTGTTTTCACGAACTTATTAGGTATCAAAACGCCAAAATGCATGTAAAGCACCCTATATGGAGTAACGAAACGACATTACCAAAAACGTGTTACTTGTGTGTTTATGAGTGTATTAGTCAACAAAAAGCTAAAAAGCATTGAAAACATCCTATATAGGAACATTAAACAACATTATCGAAAACGTGTCATGAGAATTTTTGAGCTTGTTAAGTACCAAAACGCTAAAATGCATGCAGAGTATTGTAACGGTGTCACATAATTAATAATGCCTTGCTTAATTAGCAATATAAGTGTATGTATACATATATGCATAAGTGTAGGTAGTGGGTGTTGACGGATAAGCGTGAGGCGGATATGATCACGCCACCGTACGTCACACACACACACACACCATGGAACTTTCTATACTCCTTTATTGCCATCGATAAGTAATCGGTAGCACCTACATCTTAGTATCCAAGTATTCTCCATAGTTAATCTCTCTCTAATGTATTTTGGCATGTATTATTCTTAGCTATAAGTAGCTTTTCCCTTGCCTTATTTATGTAATTAGAGTCATAATTATGAATATACTCATGTACTGTGAGTGAGGTCAACCCGCCCATATTTCTACTGTCAGCACTTTTTGAAGGCGCTAAATGTCCCTTGTGCCGTCTTCGGCACTCTCTTGCCAGGATGTAACGCTGTACCACGTAGAGGACATCCGTTGTCCCGTACACGCCACACCCTTCTCCCAGAACTATGTACATATATCTAAACATACATATATTTATACGTTCACCTTTGATATTCGCCTGAAAACCACAGAAACTCACCACGTGTTACGAATGAACTGTGTCCAGCGGTAATTGATTATTCAAACCACATTGGATCATTTGGTGGCAGCTTAATGAGATACGAATAACTAACTCCAATGCCAAGTGTAACAACAATAAACAGTGATTGAAATTGATGTGGTGAACGGACGTAGAGAATGAAAAAAAACGGCAAACAGTGGCAGGGTAGTGAGTAGAGCAGAGCAGCGAGCCGGCGTTTTTACAGAACCTACGCTGACACACCAAAAAAACTCGCACCCAGCCAAGAACGACTCACTTAACGGTCTCGCCTTACTTACCCAGCCTGCCATTCCCAAGATTTATTTCTCCTTGTTATAGAAAGAGGAGATTTAAAAAAAAACTCAGGGCGAAATCTAACATAATCATATGGTTTCCCCTCACTCTAATTATTCGTCATAGATTCTCGGTGAAGACATCAACAGCGCAGATCAATTAATTTCCCACATACAGGAATGCTGCAGGATCCTACTATCTCAGGAGAAGCTTCCCATGACGGAAGGAGTCTTCCCAAGAAGACGATATATATATATATATATATATATATATATATATATATATATATATATATATATATATATATATATATATATATATATATATATATATATATATATATATATATATATATATAATTTTTTTCTTTTTTTTTACGTGTTAATTTCTCCGGCTACAGTCGTGAGTACAGATACTTAGTAGTACACCACACAAATATTAAATAAAACACTTGTGGTAACGCAAACACTTTTAGGATTCATGTATAAATTTCCTATTTTACAGTGATACGACGTTACGTATATGTAAATGTATGTAAATGTGTGTGTGTGTGTGTGTGTGTGTGTGTGTGTGTGTGTGTGTGTGTGTGTGTGTGTGTGTGTGTGTGTGTGTGTGTGTGTGTGTGTGTGTGTGTGTGTGTGTGTATATATATAAAAATTTAGTTTACCTCTTAAATACCGTTTTCTTTTTTTGTTGGACGGAGCGTTCGCTTCCGTTTTCTCTTAAATGTTTTGGGCTAACTAGGATAATTCTACTTATGTCCCTCAACTTCTAACTCGGTTAAAATTTTTAAACTTCTAGCAATACTAACCATTCTTCCTTTAAAGGTATAGGCGCCTTTGGACGATGAAAACTTAATGTAAGTGTGTAATTAATAGCTAACTAAGTAAGGTTAATAAAAACACATTTATGGCTAAAGCTGAGGAGTTAGCTGAGGTTTATGAACTGGAGTGTCATTCCCAAGCGGAAAATAGTGATACTAGATCATCGGAAGAATTATCAACGGAAATAAAACTTCACTACAGCGGTAAATACCGTGCTTCTTGATGACGAGAACGTGTTGATTACTAGATAAGGGAATAAATACCCATCATTATCAGCAGCAACCATGTCTGACGCTAATGCTTCTGCTTCAGCCCCTAGTGACTCTCCTAATGCTTTGCTTGCATCTACTACACTTAAGGTACTTCCTATTCCTGAAACAATATCAGCATTTCGCGGTGAAAACCCGCAAAAACGGGCACATGACTTCATTCGTTCGTGTGAGGATGTTATGACGAGATCAAATACCATCACCGATGAAGACAAAATCTTTTTCGTCAGGTCTAATTTGGCTGGAGAAGCACCATGCATGATGAATACCAGCGCTTTTAGTCCGCTTGAAATAGGGAGTAAGAGCCAAACTAATCTCATGGTAATAGCATCCAAGGTAGGTGTTAGGTTAACAACTGAAGCTAGGTCTCTTCACGAAATGAAGGCCTTAATCCCTACACACCAGTTTGTAACAGACTACATGGAGGTCTTACAATTTAACAACTGGTTCCAAGGAGACCACATGACAAAAACAAATTTCAGAATACTTCAGGAATTCATCTTTTACATGACACTGGTGAATGGGAAAATGAGGAAAAACGCAAGTTATTTCAGTTTTAAGCAGGGAGACACATTAGCTGATTTTGTGGTGTTGATTAGACAAAAAAAAAATAAATAAAAAATTCAAACCTGACTGGTTGCTCCACTCATAAATGACGGCAGCCATGGCAAGGCCTGGAAATGTCTGTTCGTACTGCCATAAGATAGGTCATGTTGAAAAAAGATGCTTTAAGAAACAAAAGGATCAGAAACACTCGGAGAACAAAACAAAAGGGAGTAACCTCTCTGGTGCATCGCCCCATGTGAACACAGGTAGGACAAGATCATACAGGGACGTCGCTACCCAGTACTGCCTCATACATGGCCAGTGTAAACACTCGTCAGAACAATGTAAGGATATAATCAATATGAAAATTGAAAAACAGGCCAGAGCTAACATGAATAGTACAAAGCAGTCGCACTGCAGTAGACAAACCCGACAAAAACACCTAAATGCGTAAGACGCTGAGGCAGCAAATTCTTCTGACATGTCAGTGTATTCAACTATAAATGCTGTCAACAACCAAACAGACATAATGGAATTGCCAACTAGGGTAGATAAGCATCGGTTATCTTAGGCTGTAGACACTGGAGCCACGGTAAACGTGATCTCTGAAGAATCTTACAAGATTCTGAAATGGAATTCACGCGGTGGTAAATGGATGCTCCATCGAAGTGACTTGAATCTTTCTGGTGTCACTGGGTCAGCCCTGAAAATCTTAAGAATAATTTCCTTACCAATAAAGCTATCTAAGAATACTCAGCCTATTCAAACTGATTCCTATGTAGTCAGTAATTTTAAACTTCCTTCTGACAGCTTGTTAGGGCTGAGAGCCATAAAGTCTCACTAGATAGTAATCTATCCAAAACAAAATACAGTCATGTACTGTAGACAACATCTGGAAGGCATGAAACATCCTGCACCTTTTGTTTCCAGGCAACCCAGTAACGGTTCTTTATCACGGAAGGGACAGAGATTCAATGGGCAGCCTCAAATTATTCCATCTGTCCACTCTTTGAGAGAAAAAGATATACTCGTAACAAAAGCATGGAGAAGGCCAAAGGAACTGTCAATGCTGATTATGACATTCCTACTCGTGTGGCAAAACAGATTAAAATTCGTGTTTCCGAAGCTCCTGTTGGCAGTGACATCTGCCTTGAAGGTATAGGTAATGTCAGGCGATTGGCTGTTGAATTGACTCTTTCCACATTTAGAAACGGTCATGTCACTGATGCCTTGATAGCCAAAACTACTGGAGGTTCTATAAGGATCAAATATGGTCTTTTCCTTGGAAAGTGCCTAGCTTATGACAAGAAAGTGGTATCAGAACTCAGTATTCTACTTGGAGTCTGCGTCTCCTCGATGATTCAGTCTGCTGTTGACACCGAGCTAGGGCAGGCGCCAACCTTATGTTCATTTGTCAATGCTGTGGACTAACCCGAAATGAGGCCTGCGCTCTTGGAATTAATGGGGAAGTACCGCAATGTCCTAGCACTACCTGGAGAATCCTTAGGTGTGACCAATCGAGCGGAACATCACATTAGGTTAAAACCAAACACTAAGCCAGTATATATATATATATATATATATATATATATATATATATATATATATATATATATATATATATATATATATATATATATATATATATATATATATATATATATATATATATATATATATATTGTTACAATGCCAGGGGGAGGGGTGGGGAGTGGAGCCTAGTAGCCACCACCACCACCGGCTGCTGTTGACCACCGTCTCAGCGTACGGGGAAGACAGACAGCAGTGTACCCCCGACGTCGTAACTTCTCCGGATCGGTGCACGCCACTGCGGCGGGATAGGCCTCTCAGGGAATCCGCGAAGCACTCTACCTTGCCTTTTGCCGTTCTGCGACTCTCAGAGACTTTCCCAAGCACTCTAGCTAGGGTGAATAGATCATTTCCCTCTCCTATGGTCATAGCCCAAACCCACATACGTGAGCGTCTTTTAAGTCACTTAAGGGAACCTGGAGATCGTCAAGGAAACAATCTTTTCCTAAGTCTGGTTTATTCACAAATTTTCCTTACTCTTATTACAAATGTAGAAAATAATACTCAAGTTTCTTAAGTATCTATGCCTTTACACATTAAGGAAAAACTAAATTAACAAAACAATCACTTCTTGGAATAACTAAAATAATAATGTAACCTATTCTCCTCCCTTCATCTTAAATGAATAATGCATCTCACTGTATAATAAAATAATGAAACTTATCTCTTTGAGTAAATATAGTCCTCCCTACAGAACATCCGTTCTCTCTTTCTCTCTCACCTTCCGTTTTTTCCTACTCCCACAAGCTATACTATGCGATTATGTAACAATATATATATATATATATATATATATATATATATATATATATATATATATATATATATATATATATATATATATATATATATATATATATACCAGCTTATCGTCTTCCTCATAGTCAGAGGGCGACTGTAGATGACATGATTCATGACATGACTGACAAGGGAATAATTCAAGAATCGTGCTTTCTTTATAATTCACCAATGTTTGTTTTTGGTTCCCAAGAAAGATAAATCTTTCAGGCCGGTAATCGACTTCCGGCGGGTTAATGATGTCACAGTGGATGATCATTATCCTTTACCTGTCCTGAGCGACCTTCTAATGTCTTTAGGCCGTGGAAACAAAATTTTTCTCTAGTTTAGACCTGTTGTCAGGATACTGGCAGGTTCCCTTGGCACCCACATCACGGGAAATAACGGCGTTCAATATGCCTAGCGGCCATTTTGAATGGTTACGCATGTCTTTTGGATTAAAATCCATTCAGTTAACATTCCAGAGAAAGATTAGCGGTATTTTCACGAGTTTACTTGGCAAAACCGTGTTTGCATACCTTGATGATATAATCATCGCTAGTAAGGATCTTGAATCCCATCTGGAGAGTTTAAAATTAGTCCTCCAGAAGCTTGAGGAAACTGGACATAAAGCAAAGCTTTCTAAGTGTGAATTTCTAAAAGCTAAAATAAAATTTCTTTTCCATGTAGTCGATGATGAAGGAATACACACAAGGGATGAAAAGGCCATGGCTGTACTGAAGTTTCCTCAACTTAAATCGGTAGAGAGGATATTACCGTCCTTTCATCAAGAATTTTGCGGCAATTGCATCCCCACTTACTAAACTCCTTAAAAAAAGATATTGCTTTCCAATGGGAGGCTGCTCATGAGCAAAGTTTCAATGAATTAAAATCATTACTAATAAATGCACCTGTACTTGCTTTCTCAGAGCATTCAGAGCCGTTCATTATTTGCACGGATGCTTCTTCTTTAGGATTAGGAGCAGTACTGATGCAGACAGATACCAGAGGCAAAAACTATGTAATAGCATATGCAAGTCGTGTGCTTAAATAAGCGGAGTCAATTACTCTGTCACTCATCAAGAAACACTTCCCGTAGTTTGGGCTTTAAAACATTTTAAGGACATTATCCTTGGATACCCATTTACAGTCTATGTAGATCATACACCCGTAATTCAATTGTTCAAAGGGAAAAATTTAACCAGACGAGTGGCAAGATGGTATTGTACCATGCAGGAATTTGCTCCAGTAGGCAAGTACTTGCCGGGTAGTACTAATGTAGTAGTTGACGCACTTCCACGAAATGTGCCTGTGAGAGCTGTCAGTGACTCAATCCCTGTAAATAACTATATCCTCAAGAAATCTGGTAAAGCACAGCCTGAGCCTAAGGTCATACATGCTCTGGAGTCAGGCGGAGAAGACACATCTGCATATACCATTTTCTCAATTTTTCATGTCACCAAACAATGTTCTGTGTCGACATAATCCCCAAAAGGGAGAGTCTAGTAAGCAATACATCATTCCTGAGAGTTTAGTCCCTGTCATACTTATCTTAGTACACGACATGCCAAGTGCGGAACATCCAGGAAGAGAGCGAACGTACAATAAGCGCGTGAAAGCTACTATTGGCCTACAATGCGAACTGACAAAGAAAATTATGTTGCCAAGTGTATATCATGTGCAAAGTACAAGGGTGCGTTAAGTGATAATGGAACTGAATTTCGCAATGAAATCCTACAAGGTATATGTACACAGTACAATATTAAACACACCTATATTGTGGCTTACCATCCTTCTTCAAACGGACTGGTAGAAAGAGTAAACAGGAAAATCCTGGAAGTTCTTCGTCTTGTTGTAAACAGTCTATATGATGACTGGGAGGACTGGTTACCACATGTTGGTGCCTGCATAAACAGTTCAATGTATGAAAGTACTGGGAAATTCCCACAGTATATACTGAATGGTGAAGATAAAAATCTTCCTTATGATTTGTTGACAAGTCCACAAACCCCAGTCTACAACGTAGATGTTAAACAACATATGCGTGTTTTCAAGGATATCCATGCTAAAGTCCGAAGTAGTCTACAAGCTTCTAGGGTAGAAATGATGGCTCGACAACACAAGCGTGCGATCCCTGTCACGATACAGGTTGGAGACACAGTTAAAGTTCGTCATCCAGACAGGACCTCAAAACTTTCCCAAAAATTTAGAGGTCCATGCTCGGCTGTCCGCCATTTTCATGGTAATATATTTGAGGTACATGACCTTCTTAACACTGTTGAGATAGTGTATAGTGATCAATCAGTCTGTGAAGACTAATGCTAAGATCGAGTCATCATTAGAAAGTACAACTGATCAGGTTACTACCATAATTCTACTAACGCTACAAAGACGCATAGGTATAACCTACGCTCTCGCAGCTAATTGCCTGCATTACTTACAGATGGCACTGGGCTTCCTGGTTACCTTCTTGAGCATGCTGCAAGTGCTACAAGCGTCCACTGCGTTGCATGTCAAACTAGGGGCTCTCACCACACATCTTGGGGAAGTAATCTTAATAGAAGATGTTCTTCTGGTTCGATATCCTTTTTCTACTTTATTTTCCGTGCCTTCGGACCTCGACACTGTCTCAAAAAGTTTGGATAACTCCTTACAGGAATTGGAATTTTACTTGCTGATGAAATGCATGGACAGACGCAAGTTTTCTCTCCAACCATAATCAAAGCTTTGACAGCAAGGGTAGAATTTTTGCATGGCAAATTGAACCAATCTCAGCATGTCTACAGCCTTCATCCAGTGCACGCTCGTACCAAAAGAGGACTCATAAATGGGTTGGGACAATTTGTGGCGGTTCTTACCGAGGGATCACACTTATGTCAAATTATTATGGATCAATCAACAGACACTATCTTGTATCACAAGGGTCTTTATTAGGTCCTCTGTACCACGTTTGCCTCTTGTATGGGCGTGAAAGCTACAAGTTATACATTAAAATTAATACCTAACCACACAATTACTGCTTACATATATGTGGCTCACTAATCTTCTTTGAAGGTATAAATATAATACCTCATTATCTTACTGCGTAGGTACTAAGAAATTACATACACACATCTTAGGTAATGTTTCTTACTTATACACAATATAATTCACTTCACTGTTTATGTATGTATATTCTAGACACAGTATAAAATACAAAAACATGATAAATATCTTTTTTGCCTTCAATGGGGAAGCTTAAACCTTAAATCTAAGAATAATCACTAGCAGCGTCTTTGTTATGGCTTACATCTAGCTTTGTAATATTAATAAGTACAATGAAAACTACATGTTTACATTTAAATCCTTTGTAACAAGCATGATGCTACTTGATCCTTTTACAGTAGGATTCAATAGTTTATCCTGTATACAAAAATAAGACGTAGATTCTTTTTAAAGATACACTTGCTTATTTCTACTTAATAACTTTTACATGGCTCCCCTAATTTAGCACAAATTACTACTTATAGTATGTAAATGCATTATTACAATATAATACTGATGTCAGGTCTTAGAAAAGTACAAATCACATTTTATTCTTTTCATTGAACTAGAGAGATTAGACATAATATAGTAATACAAAAAAAAAAAAAAACAGTTTTCTTACAAGTTAAACACATGAAAAATAAGGCACAATATTGGTCCATTAGGCCAGACTTACAACCTGTTTCCTTATTACTACTATCACTGTCTTTGATTATTTGGCTCCTCGTTGGGGATACCTCGGTCTCGACCTAATAGTAACACTAGTTTATGTACAGGCCTTCCATACTCTGATCCATTACTGACTTTCACCTTCACTTTCCTTGTGGTTCCATCATTTCCTTGATAACAGTTTATAACACGAGCAAGTAGCCACTGATTTCTTGGCAGTAAGTCATCCACTATGAGAACAACATCATCCACCTTGAGATTTCTTCTGAGTTTTGTCTACTTCTTTCTGTTTGAAGTGACAGGAGCTCTGTTCTTCATCTTCTCCAAAACTCATTTGATAAGTAATGCATGTGTCTCCATTGTCGTCGACAGTATATATATCTTGAGGTACAAAATTACCAAGGGGTGGCAGGACTACGTAGGACTTCCGTGTCAGAACTTGACTTGGAGAGAAAGGCTCTAAAGAGTCTGGAGTCGTTGTGTCTATGTAAGTCAAAGGACGACTGTTGACTATTGCCTCTACCTCTGTCATCAAGGTTCTCAACAACTCATCTATTAGTTGCTGAGCATTTTTCACAAGCAGGGATGAGAGTGTGTTCCTTACAGTGCGAATCATTCTCTCCCAGACTCCACCCATGTGACTTGCATGTGGAGCATTCATCTTAAATCTCACGAAGTCACCGTTACTCTTCAGCAATTCTCTTGAGATATTAAGTCACCCATTTCTTCTAAGGCTGCATTAAGTTCATTTTTGCTACCAATGAAGTTGCTTCCCCTGTCTGAGCGCAACTCTCTCACTGTGCCTCTTTTACTTACAAATCTCATATAGGCATTAATAAAGGAGTCTGTTGTCATAGAGTTAGAAGTCTCATTATGAATAGCCTTTGAGGCTAGACAAGTGGACAGGACACCCGAGCGTTTTAATTCTGATCTTCTATCTTTGATATAGAATGGGCCAAAATAATCTACAGCACTATATGTAAAGGGTGGTGCAGGTTCAAGTCTATCCTTTGGTAAATCTGCCATTTTCTGCTCACATGTTGAACCTCTGAGTTTGCGACAGGTTATACACTTCATCACTAACCGAGCACCTATAATCCAAAGGCCAGTTTGTCTGGTGGTATTTAAGGTCATACCACGTCCAGAATGCCCACTTTCTTAATGGAAGTAGTTAATCACAAGGTTGGTTACATGTCCGTGTCTGGGCAGTATGAGTGGGTGTTTGATGTCCTCATGGAGTGTGGCTCTTCTAATACGACCACCAACTCTCAGCAAATTGTTGTCATCCACAAAGGGATTTAAAGACCACAAAGAACTTTTCTTGCCTACCACAGATTTCTTGCCATCAGGCTCCTTTCTCTTTAGTACATGCATCTCATTACGGAAGCATTGATCTTGCACCATCCACAGAATGTGATCACATGCTTCCTGTATTTCTTGAATGTTAACAGGAGTGTAGTGCTTCTTCATACCATTAGATTTCAGGCATGTCTTGCCTTTTGACTTCTGTGTTATACGTTCCTTTAGAATCATCTTGTATGGAAGAATGAGTGCAATTGCTCTTTTTGCTTTGAACCAACTTGAAAAGTATTCCAGTCTGTTCAGGACATTCTCTTGTTGTAAGATCTTGGTATTTGTACTGTAGACTGAGACTTCTTTCACCTCTGGGTCAATGTGTTCAGTGGATGACAACAGTGCTTCATTGTTTGAGAGAAACTCTGGACCCTTCCACCACAATGTACATTCTTTCAACTTTTGAGCAGTCAATCCTCTGGAGGCATAATCAGCTGGATTGTGATTAGTTTCTATATACCTCCAGTCTAATGGAACAGTGTAGTCTCTGATCTTCTGCATTCGATTGGCAACAAATATGTGGAACCTTTTGCTTTCATTTGCAATGTATCCCAGAATCACCTTGCTGTCAGTGATGTCTTTATATTCTAACTCATTACACAGGAAATTGCTCACTTTCACTAACATTGTGACGGCTGTCAATTCTAAACGTGACACTGTAACTGGCTTGGGAGGTGTAACACGTGACTTTCCCAGTAGTTGTAAAATTGCCACCAGATGCCCCATTCGCAATTTGGCTTGTGAATTTATTTTCCCCTCCCTTTCCCAATGGTGTACTCACCCGCGCTTCTCAAGATGAAATGTTTGTCAGTTTGCTCCATTCTTGGAGATGAGGCTTCGACGTCCGACTGGGTTGAGAGGCGATGGCGAAGTGGCGCTTATCCGTCAGCAATTACCCCATATTGACCCCTTTCCCACACCCCGCCCCTTTCCCATCCCCATCTACCTTATTACCGCTTTACAGATGTTATGACATCTCGCTCGGTTGCCGGCTGGGCGAAACGTAGGCATGCAATGGGGCATTTTACGAAATATTACGTAAGCCATACGAGTAATTTTTTTGGTCATTATATAGATATTGATGCTTTTTGAAGATGACGTGAATAATGCATATTGCACGTTTTAATGTATGCCAACTCAGTAGAAGGCAAAAGAACATGCAATAAATGCCACACACGAGGGAATTCAACCCCTGAAGTCGATAATTTAATGTGCTAATTTTCATAAGTGGACAAGTTTGCATAAAATGATGTAAGACAGCGGAATTGTATTTGGGATGTAAGTTATAGCTATCATAATAGCCTATGGTCTGACTTTGAAAATTAAGATAAACAGTAATCCAGTGACCCATGGTCTTTGAGTCACTCAATGTATTTAGAATGAAAACGCATGGCTTCGCCTGTTTTCTGGCAAGATTTATCAGTTCTGTCACACGGCGACGGTCGTGACAGCCTAAAAAATAAACTCGATCGCGCAAGATGCCTGCTAGACCGGCTTGTATTTCACGTGCATTCATGACGGCTTATGCGCGGACAATGCAGCGAACGTGACGATAATGATCAATTTCTATGACACCAGTAGTGTCGGCGAAAAACATGATGACGCGGTTGTGATTACGTCCCTTAGCAAAGGACAGATCAATTCTTAGATTTCCTGATTTATCCAGAGGGATGGCATTGTGCACGTCCTCCGTCACAAAGTTAAAGAAACATACTGTCCGATCTTTATTAAAAGCATCAAATGTTAGGGAATTACGCGTGTCCAATCCTAGTGACTCAAGGGTCGTGTAAAACAATTTTGACCCGTGACGCGGGAAAGAGCTGCGAACGTTATAAATGGTCACCCTGTTCACGGTGATATGTACATGTGACAGATCGGCGTGATGAAAATATAAACCATTCTTATCAATTACGTCTTGTAAGCTGTCCATATCAAATATTGCCATGGTCAAATTTTGAGGTATGATTTGCGCGAAAGGTAATTTGGCAATGAAACATGTTTGATTGGCGGCTAATACATACGTCTTATTGAGTGTTCTATTGAAAGTGTATTGCGTTGGATTTAGAGTCAAGGAGTTATTTAACGATTCTAAGGCGGGTGGATGCGGCATGAAGCGGTCAACCCATAACTTAGCCATCTCGAGCTTATATTTGAAACTGCTGGCGTCTTGGTGTGAATTAAGAATCCATGTTTTGTTAGCCAATTCTAATCGAATTCTCACATCGACAGAGTCAACCAGATAAGCGTCCAGACTTGATATATCCGAAAACAAAGGCGCAGTCATTGAAATGCCGTGCGTTTTACAATCTTTTATCATTTGTTTCTCGTCTTTATTCCCCCCCGTGAAATAGTCTTCATCAAATTTATTGATTATGCCTTTTGATCCATCATAATCGCGGTGGTAGAAGGCGACGCGACCGATGGAGTCAAATTTATCCTGAGGGATTGTTGTAATCATTTTAATGAAGGCGTGATACTTGAACAAAGAGGATGACTCCACAAGCTGTTCGTTAAAATAACAAGCGCATGACTTAAACATCGTATTATTCAAACCATTACTAAAAACGACGTGATCGTCATCGTCTAGTGGCGTGCCGTCCGCCTTCGCCTCGCTAACTCGCAGTTCTAGAGACAGCGTTGATAGATCCAAAAATTGTCCTGGAATACCAGGCAATCTAAATTCAATGTAAGGATCGTTAATCCCCGCATGATTATTACCATTAGCGTCTAAATTAACGGGTAATACGTCCAACTTTTCCCTCACAGCGACTGACGATTCGATGGTATGCAGGCGATTCACCCGCGGGAAATTCTCACTCACGGCTGTCCGATAATTGTTCAGGGGGGTGGAGGTCGCTCCACCCTGCACATCCGGCCCGTAATGAGTCATCTTCGCGACCAAGCTAAATATTGAAGATATCTGCTTTATAGCAAGTCTTTCTTTTCAGTTGCCTGGTTGGTTGTTTTCTCTTTTTTTTCCGACTCCAACTTTCCTCTTTTTCATTACTCGTCCACCTCGAACCATCCTTTCGCCCACGCCCTTCACGGCGGCCACACCTCTATTTCTTAATGATTTGCGAAGTCGTTTCCCCTCTAAAACATCTGTTAATAAACCTTTTCCCATTTGGAGCGCTTCGGGTGCCACAGTGCGCATGAGAAAAGGAACTGCTCTTTTAGCAAAGCCACTCAAAACGGAAAATAGACCGCCACCTCTTCTTGAATGGGGTGGAATAAAAACCCGGATGTCATCTAACTCCCCACGTTTGCTTTACGTAAAAAGCAAGTCATATTCCGCTCGAGTGGCAGGTGTGAACGCTCTCGTCATGATGGACGTCACGTCATGAATAAGACGCCGAGCATAATCACCGGCTATTTATTTCTGTCTGATATGCAGTAAGAGTGTAATCGATTTACCCCTCCCAAAGTGAATGGCTCGGCCAACTTGATCCGCGAGTTGAATCGCAATCGAATCGATAATAGTTTTACTGAGCGGTCTTCGGTATTGACCAGACTCGTCAAATACAGATAATGCTCCGTCCCGCCATGATCAAAATAAATAATGACGACCATCCCAATTAATGAATACATTTATACTCGATTCGTCAAACACACATCAACTTTATTTTAAAAATTTACATGATATAGTTATTCAGACTTCCTCACCAGAATAGTTTCAACTCCAAAAGGTTGAAGTCGCTGCGCCAGCCCTTCCACCATAGGCAGGTAAATTATTCGTCCACTCATCCTGGCAGCGACCTCTACATCCCAGTCCTTCCGGGATAATAATTTGTTCTACTTCAGCGTTCCCCATGGCTAGCAGGGCAATCTTTTTCAGGCAATTCTGGAAGTGTTGACGTCGGTTCATGCTTGTATCCATCTTGAGTTCTTCCACGTAAGGCAAATCCTTCGATGTCGCAATTGCCTGTCGCGCCTTCTCGTTACCCTCGACGGCCTCGCCCCAACCATACTGAGTCACGCAGGCCACCAGGTGAGGGAGATTTACGCTTCCTGTGGGAGGCGTGTGGATAATGATACGTCCTGGTTCATCTCTCGTGTCCGCCGTGGCCCGATGAAGCGAGTAGAGTCTCTTTCTAGCTGCATGCGTATTCTCGTATAGACAAATCGTTCTGAGGTCCCGCGCAATCCCGCATGGTTCGGTGGAGACTGCATTTACCGCGTAAGCAATATAACAGCGACGATCGCGGAAGGCGCCGTCGGTCAGCTTGCCCTCGACCACCTTCATCTTGACGAGTAATTGGAGGGTACATCCACACGTCGAACCCTCTGTGAGGGGAGTGAGGGGGAAATGTGACATCACGGGCCTTTATTCGCACGTATTGGTCGATATTACACCTCTTGCGTAGTAGAATTTATTCATTCAAATTGACGCAGGTGTTATTTTTGTTTTCCTTTGTTGGTGGGAAGGGATGGAGGGCGGGGAACGTATTATTTATTAGGGGATGTGGGTGATGGGGGAGAAACCTTTTTTTGACCATAACCCTTATCAATTATCCATCCGTGGGTCTGCACCCCTGACGCGCCTAACACGTGCTCTCATGTGTTATTGATTTACTTACTCGTTTACAGAGTAAGACGGGGGCCTTTTCATTTTAATATGCTTCCCAGATGTCACCGACCCCGCCGCCTATCAGTTTACTTCGTTGAGTCGTATTTCTGATGGCATCCGGGGGACAGTTGCGCCAAGCGAAATAGCAGTGATAATAATGGACGCTTATCGGCCGAAAGTCTTTTCGCGTCCCCCTTTCCGTGGCCGAGTACTCGTATGAGATCAAACACGCTTATTCCCGAAAATGGCGGAAGTAAGTTACCGCGATCATCCCATGGAATCCCAGGTTTATCCTCCAATAATTTCAAGAGAGATAAACCATATTCTCTAAAGGAAGGTGGAACAGCAACTCGAATTAAATCATCCAAGGGCGGATTGACAGGCGTGCGTGGCGG
Source organism: Scylla paramamosain (assembly GCF_035594125.1). Lineage (NCBI taxonomy): Eukaryota > Metazoa > Arthropoda > Malacostraca > Decapoda > Portunidae > Scylla > Scylla paramamosain. Next base: position 17,767,913 of record NC_087166.1, on the reverse strand, counting down.
CGGTACCACGGTGGTGTCGGTGGCGGCGGTGGCCGGCGGTGGAGGTGAAGTTTTTTTTTTTTTGACTTGTTTTGACGTGAATCGGTGCTGAGTTGCGCTGTCGGCCGGTTTAAACTTACACCTCTCGGCAACTGAGACGGAAACTAAACAATATTCTTTCATCTCTGTAGTAAACTTGTTATTGCCGACGCGGCTATCGGGACTAACGCGGCCAATATGCTGCCACCTCGTTTGGAGATTAGAATGGCTTTCTTCTTGTACACGGGCGTCTTCTTCAAGGCTACAGTGCGAATATCACTCTTGAATTTTTTTCAGGTGGTTAATGATGGTATCGTCGTCCGTCAGGCGTTTCTTCAAAAAGTTGGCGAATATTTCCGAGATGCAATTGACTTCGCGTTTATTCAAACTCTGCAAGACCTGCTTCCGCAATTTAGGGGTGACGTGCGAGAGGAACAAAACCAAATCCTTATACTTCAATATCAATGGTTTTTCCTCATCCATATCTTACTAAGTCGTCCGCATCTATCCAGCTGTCAAATTTATCTGGATATCCACGCCAGCGGACGAAGTGCTTTCTCTTACCTCGCTCGACCTTCGATCGTAATATATCGACCTGGTAATGTGTCGGAAGCGAGGACTTGATTAATTCTTCCCTGTAGAAAGCGCCGGTCACGTCCTCCCCCGCCAAATCCCTTATGTAATAAATAGGGATTTTATGTGAGTAATCCACACGACTTATCTTAAAAAGCTCCTCGGTATTGTTGACGGTATAACCCTTATTGAATTTAAATTGCGTTCGGGAAGCACGTTGCAGGCGTACAATGTCTCCCACGTATAATTTATGACTGACAACTTTCTTTCCTCTTGGCCGATTTAAATACATTCGTTTAAATTGCCTCCTGACTTGTGACAGCTCGCGGAAGCGGTGAACCTGGGCTGGCGTTTGGTTGCCACCCAAATCGCAGTGTGGGGTGTGATTGTATGTGTTTATTAGGGTGGGCAAGACGTTAATATACGTCAGTGTATTGTTCTGCGTGAGATATTTATATATTTTTGCCTTTATGGTTCGGATGACCCTTTCTGCCAAACTCGCCTTTGTTTCACGCGAGTAATTGGAATACAAGGTAATACCTTTCAAAGTTAGATATTTTTTCACTGTTTGATTATAAAATTCGGATCCCTGATCGGTAAAAAGACGCAACACGCCTGTAAATCTCCCCGACTCTAAAACTTTTTTCATCGCTTGCAGGCTACTGCGTCCGGATTTACTTGTCAGCGTTGCCACTTTCAAGTACCTGCTGAAAACGTCCAGGCAAAACATGATGTATCGGATGCCGCCATTGTGTCTGTGCAGCTTCGTAAAACCTGCCAAATCGCAAGTTAAAATGACGGACGGTTTAGGAGCGAGAATTTTTCGTCTCAGAAAACGTTTCAGTGTCGGCTTGTGAAGCGTATAAGTGCGGTTGCCCTGCAGAAATGCCCTCACATCGCGGAGTGTTAGATTCTTATCCCTTTTCTTCCCCTCTCTGTAGAGTGCTTGCACACCTCCTAAAGCCGCAGGATTCGTCATATTCCGGTAAAGTTCGTCCAAAACGGCGTTCATAGCAGATAGACTTTCTCACAGGGCGGCTCATCCACAATATTCGTGCGCAGTTGAATTTCTTTGGGTGCGTTCGGGGATAAATCACACAACAAATAACTGTGATCTCGTCTAAGCACGACATTTCCACAAAGTGTTTGGCGCGCTCCTTTCCATAAAGTTGCCTGCCCAGACATTCAATTTGATATATATATATATATATATATATATATATATATATATATATATATATATATATATATATATATATATATATATATATATATATATATATATATATATATATATATATATATATATATATATATATATATATATATATATATATATATATATATATATATATATCTGTTTTTCATAAGAATGTAATGTAAGGCATTTAGAGTTATCGTTCTAGCATACTCTCCGGGGAAAAAGACACTCTGCGCTATCATTATAACTGACAAATTTTTATGTCTCCCTTTGGTAAAGGCCTCTGCTATCGCTTGAGAATTGCCACCCGTGAGGAAATTCTCACCTAATATCAGAGTGTGTGCGTTTGCGGGTCGGCGTATGGGCTGTCATCATCCATCACGGGATCAATAATTTTCTCATGCACTTCGACCTTATCTTGAAAAGGAGAATTCTGCTGCAGCGAATGCGATGAGACGCCACAAATGATAATTCTGTTAAATCCATGCTGATATTTCTCTATAATTTTATTGCAGAGGTGTGTTTTGCCGGAATTTGTATAACCTGCAATAATTATGCGTGCAGGATATCTGAAGAGATTCAGCATCGCTTCGCTAAATGTCTTGTCCATGTTAAGTTCAGAGGGGTACTAAAAGACGCTACGATATGTTTACAGTATTTATTGCTTAACCTTTATTTACATGGTCATGTAGGTAACAGCATAACTAGCCTCCCAGCTGCATCCTCATCCCTGCCTTCTAATTATGACGTGGATCTCTCCCGACTCACACCTCTTCCTCAACCTCCTCTTCCCTCTCCTTAACCTAAGTACAAATGTTCTTACATTACCTCCTCTTCCTCCACCTCCTCCTCCTCCTTATCCCACGTGGACAGTACAAATGTTTCTTACATTACATGAACAATCTCCCTCATTCCCCTCCTTAACCACGTGCTCAAAACAAATGTTCCTACATTACATGAATGGCAGCTGCTAGAGTCCGCGGCCTCTCTCCACCCCTTAATTATGACGTGAATAATGTCATGGAAGGTCCCTCCCGATCACGTCACAACCCACTCATTAACCCATCCTCCGTCTCCTCCTCTTCCTTAGCCTACGTGGTCAGTGCAAATGTTTTTTTTTACATTACATGAAGGGCAGCTGCTAGCAGCGGCGTCCTCTCTTTCTCTACCCCTTAATTATGATGTGAATAATGTCGCGGAAATTCTTTCCCGATCACGCCACAGTCCACTCATTATCCCTTCCTCTCCCTCCTCCGCCTCTTCCTCCTCCTCCTCCTCCTCTTCCTCATCCACCTCCACCTCCTCCTCCTCCTCCTCCCCCTCCTCCACATCCGCCGCCGCCTCCTCATCCATCTCATTCTCCACATCTCTTTCCCGCTGATCATTGTCGGGGTGATAATACGCCCTTGAGGTATAGCCATCGACGTGAAAGTGCTTGTCGTCAAAATGTGACAACGTACGCTTTCGCATGCGAGTGGTACAAATTTGTCCTTTCACATTCCTGATATTATGGCAATCCACCATCCCACATGCGACATTATTAAGTGTTTCCCTATACTGCTGATGCAATATATTTTGCTGAAGGTGAGTTGGAATGCTTTTACTTCGAGATACTTGCTTGTCATCTTCCAACAGCAGCGAATACAGCTTTGGCTTTAATATAATCGCCTCTTTGATGAGCGTTGAACCGGTTTCAGATTTCAGCAAGCCTAGTTGACCCTTCCGCTCCTCATTAAAATACGGGTGATCTGAAGCAAAGTTACTGGTGTCGAGAAAATTTGCCATGGGTCCATGTTTCAGTTCATCATTTAAGTTTGTTGGTATGTGTAGACTGAATATGAAACTGTCAGTATCTTCATAAGCTAATTTAGCTCTCTCCCCATAATTAGCTTTGATGACACGATACCAAAAGTTGTACATGTACTTCTTTGCCACTTCTAAAATATGGTATCCCAAGTAATTTGGTTGCCTGATTTTAATCGTATTCTTACTGTTGACACATATGACTCGGTCCTCGCCTAATTGGCGTACCCTTTTAAAGGATGGATTTCTTGCATACTTCAGGAAAGACTTTCTTTTTGTCACTAATTTCTGTTGGAGTCCATACTTCAATTCAGATAACATGGATCTGCCATAAACTGCGTTTGACATCAGTTTGCAAATGCAATTTTTAATGGCGCACTTCTCATTTTTACGCTGAGTGACGTTCCTTTCTATGAAAGGTTTCGGGTATGGAGCCTGTCTGAAGCTATATATAGCATGGACACATTATATTTCCAGTCCAAGTGAGAGTAAAATTTGCATCAATTCCAGACTGATGAGATGATCTTTCAGTCCTTCATGACTGGCCAGGAGTTTACGATTTCCCACCAGAGGAATCTTAGGAAGTTTCTTTCCTCTTCATTAACACCAACTTGGTGAAACATACCTTCTACGAGTATATCACATGTGAAAGCCACCCTTTCCTTCCTAAAGTGACACAGCACACCATTGAGGTTGTTTGTTAGGTCAGGGTCTTGAAGTGTTGATTCAAGCACTGCATATTCAGCACTGCAGTCAAACACAATCCTTATCTTTCCAGACTTCTTAGGGTGATACACACCATGATGTGGAATATACCATACTGACCATCACAGAGAGACATTATCATTATCTGGAACCCTTTCTACATAATCCTTGGTGATCATGTTTTGCATAAAAGCTGTATAATCATCCTTGTACTTAGGGTCCTTCATCAACCTAGTCCTCAGTCTTTGGAGTCTTTTCATAGCTAATTGCCTGTTATTCGGAAGTTTCACTGCATCTGTTTTGAAGGGAAGTGGCATTTCATAGTGACCACCATCTTTTTGGTGTATGTTATCGTTCATAATTTTCAGAAACCTTCTATCTTGTGACATTTTTTCTTCAGTGGGTTGTTCACATAATTCTAATTCAAACACTTTGTTTACCTCAATGGGACTCACTTCCTTTACACGAATCTTCAGTGTGAAGTGGCATTTTTTTTCTTCTGTGACTAGTAACTGACAGGTCTTGTTAGTGTCTTCGTAACGTGGATTCATGACTCCCCCTACACCCCATCTCAGGGCAGTGGGTACTGCATAAGGGTCATTTCCCTTTCCTGGTACACTTTCTAAGGGTTTAATGGACTGAGCACAGTTGAGTCTAATCAACAGTCCAACCTCTACATCTGGGAAATAAGGTGGTAATAAATTTGCAACTCCTTGTAGGTGGTTCCACTTCTGAACTTTATTTTTTTTAGGAATTTGCCCATTTCCTGGAATAGTACCTCTGGAGTAGGTTTTTGGCAACTTTGTCTATACTGGGTGCTGCAATTCCTTTTATCACCAACCTACTTATTCTCTTAAAAGTGATGGTGTCTTCAGCTAGCATAGTCGATACTTCCTCTCTGCATTTCCTCTCCTTGGGTGTCTAACTTGTCCAGCACAGAGTCAGATATGAAGAAAACATCTGACTGGTCGTCAAGAAGTGCATAATATTATACAATAAAGTTATCAGTTGGGTTATCTTCATGGTGCAGTAGCACTGGTATAATCAATGAATGAGAACATCCGCTGTCTTGTGTACTTGTATTGTAGACTTCAGTGCGGTGTGTGACCTTTGATTCCTGTCCAGTGTTCTTCGTGTCCTTTGTCAGTTTTGAGTCATCATTCATTGGGTGTGTACGTCCGCATGTTGCACATTTCATTCTGTATCTGCAGTTGCGACTTCTGTGTCCCCATTTGAGGCATGTCCAACAATATCCACTTTTTTTTTTTTTACAAACTCACATTTGTCTGAAAGCGACATTGCTTTAAACACATTGCAAACTCCCAGTCTGTGTTGTCTTTCACAGAGAGGACACTTAAAACCCTCATCAGGTTTTTTTTTGGTGTCACAGTTCTCAGTTTGTGTAGTGTCTACTGGGTTAATTTGTGAGGCACAACTGACTGATTCTGGAACTGCCTTGGTGACTTGTGAGGCAAAACTGCGAGCTTTATTTCGTGCTGGCTTCATATCTTTTACCTTTGACTCACCAAGTCGTGCACTGAGAGGATTGCAAGCAATCCTGACATAGTTTTGAGAAGGGAGGATACTCATCCCTGATCTGTTCGTTATCCTCATTATAAAGCCATTTATCAATATATATCATCCATTTTTCTTGAATGTACTTTGGCAGTTTGTTTATTATTTTCTGATGTTCATCAGCATCATCCAACACTTTCAACTGACTAAGTGTTGACATTGCTGTCTCACACTTTAATAGAAAATCAGAAAAGTCACGTAATGCCTTGCCGTCACCAGTTTTCATAGTTGGCCACTTTTCCATTCTTTCACGGTATGAATTAGCAAGTATGAGTTTGTTTCCATATCTGCTGGCTAACAACTTCTTTGCCTTAACATATGCTTCTACAGTGTTCAATAATAACAAACTCTTTATACACATTTTGGCTTCCCCAGATGTGTACTTCCCAAGATAATATAATCTGTCAGTAGCCTTGGGGTACTTGCACTCAACTTCGAGTTACTATGGAGCTGATCCAACCTGGGTACTCAAACACATTCTCTTTGAATATGTCTGGTTCCTTCAAAGGTAATTTGTCTTCCCTGTTTGCCAAAATGTCAGCCAATGAAGATATAACAGATGCTAGATCATTGGTTCCAGTACTGGGTTGCATAGATGGCAGTTGTTCTTGAGGAAGAGGTGGAGGAGAAGGCACAATCACGGGTGTTGGTGCATAGGTCATTGCTGCAGGATTCAGTACTGACTGTATTGGGTTGTTGGCTGCACCATATTGTATACATGGTGTTGATGCAGCTCTGAAGTCACTTTGTCTCAACCATGCAGGGCCTGTAACTTGAGGTTCAGACGGTGGTGTCGTGTTTCCGGGTACAGTCTGTTCTTCCCCGATTGGTTGTTCTAGAATCGTCTCTACTGCTTCAAGCTTCGCTACGGTAACTTCCATTTCTGTTTTTAAGGCTAGTTCTTTCTTTCTCTTTTCCATTCTCAATTTATCTAGTTCTGCTTGGATGGTTAGCATCTTAGCTTCAATTTCTAATTCGTATAGGGTAGAGAGTGCTGTACTGCGGGCAAAAAGTTATGCTCTCTTCTGCTGCTCCTCCATACGTATGTGTTCTGCCTTTTTACGTACTGAAAGGGAATCAACTTTTGATCTACTTGTAGCACGACTGTATTGAGAAACACTGTCATCAGCATGCATACTTCCATGTTGAAATTTAATATTCTTAGTTGCAAAATATTTTTCTAATTTCTCCTAAAATTCTATCAAAGTCTGTAAATTCATCCATGTACTCAGACTTTTCTTCTTCAGTCAGTATTACTTGCAAGTCACTTTCTAACTGTTGAAACTCAACATAAAGCTCCTTCCACTTTTTATAATCATCACACACTAACTGAGAACCATAGCTACTTACTATTTTCCAAATTACTGCCATGAGCTCACTTAGACACTGATACAACTCATTATACCTGTCTTTCTTGAGTGAACTCGATACTGTCTACTCTTCTCTGTAGGAATTACCTTCCTCTCACTTTTTCTACCTGGGTTGATGAGTGTCTTTTTTTTTTATCACTTCCACTGTCTGCCATGGTGTTGGCATTATACTGAACTTTATACACAAAAAATACAGTATCTCACAACACTCTCCTTAACCTTAACCTTCTCCTTGTTTGTCTTCTTGCCTAACCTAACCTAACCTAACCTAACCTAACAACATGAACGCATTAAAAAACTGAGTGGATATAAAAAATGCAGAAAAAAGTTTACTTCATTAAAAGTATGGGATCACCTGAAGATCCGCCACCCCAGATTGTCTCACCTGAAGATCTGCCACCCCGAGTGCGGCTGGGGTGGCGGATCTTCAGGTGATCCGAAAATAGATTTCTTTAAAGGTACACTTGCTTATATCTACCTAATGATTTTTACATAATTGTCTCAATATCTCTTTGGCACTGCCTTGGACGAAGATGTGCAGGATTCGAGGTAAAATTATAATCAATTAATAACGGTTGCAGCTACTAATAAGGTCTTGAACCTTCATCACCACAAACTGGTTAAATTGAAGTCCACCCTCAATGAATTATTGCAGTATTCAAATGATTTAGCATCTGTGCTTGATAATACCTTACATAGTTTAGATGTGATAAATCACGCTGTGGTAACAGATCAAGTTTACATGTATTTGAAGCTTCCTTGGGTTCAGTTCTCTCCATTAATGAAGCGATAATTCACAACATGGTGAATGCTGTCAATGACGGGGTAACAACTTCACTATTTTATGTAGAGGATTTGCTTCACACACTAGAAATTGGTCAGTAAACCTAAAAATTGACACCACTGTATGCAACGGACATGATCCAATATTACTACCCATTGCTAGAAGCTAACTTGACCACAGATGCAATAATTGTAAACATACCTTTTAAATCGCAGGATCATTTCGAGGCCTATGAGATGAAACCTTTTCCATTCTCCGTTAATAATTTGATAACACTGGACATGAATCCTTCCTAATAGTCAATAATTTTTCACTATATACAATTGGAGATTTAACTGAATTAAAACATTGTAAATCTTCATACTTACATTTATACCATTGTTCAAGTATCTAATTTGCCTTCTTACCTGTAGTAAATGAAATCTGTGAAGTTGTCTTGACACGTTCAGAGGCGTCTACAGCCCTGTCACTCTGTCCATACAACCATGTGATTTCAAAACCTATTTTCCATTATAACTTTTATGGATATCTTTACTTTTATTTCAAAGAAACCTTTTATTTCTCAGTGACTTGCCCATAAGGGACAATCTATGAGGAGGTTATAGGATATTATGCTGTACAAGATGCTTGTCATGTACGTTCTAGTCGAGTCAAGGATTTTATTTATAACTAACTCATTATCCACTCTTTCCTTTTCAAACACAAAAAAGTATTTTCAAAGGCTCTACGACATCTTTACCAGTATATCTGAAACCTGGATTTCTATACCCAAGTGTCCTGACACCTTGCCTTATTTTAATGTTATTGATAATATAATAAGCCTTAAATTTGTATGTATATCTTCCTTCTGCAACTATTAATGAAGGAGTTTCATACACATAACATGGTTAGGTACACCTTATTCGCGAGGACGCGTCAAGTAGGTGACCAAGCGATGTAACGGTGCTACATAATTAATAATGATATGTATTGTATTTATAACCCAGCCGCTCGGAGCACAAACCAGTGCTACTCAGTGCCGGTCCCAAGCCCGGATAAATGGGGAGGGCTGCGTTAAGAAGGGCATCCGGCGTAAAAATTTGCCAATACAAACAATAATGCGGATCATAAATGACAGCACCATACCGAATCGGTCGCGGCCCGGGTTACCAACGACCGTCTACGGCGCTGTGCCCCAACAGGGCGCCGGTGGACAGTATGTGACTGTTGGGAGGAAGAGGAGAAGAAGAGAAGGAGGACGGGTTCGGAAGAAGCAAGAAAGAAGGAAGGACAGAAAAGTAAAGATAAAAGTTTGGTCTTTAAATGTTGGCACCATGACTGGTAAAGGGAGAGAAATGGCTGACATGATGGAGAAAAAGATAGATGTCCTCCGTGTACAGGAAACTAAATGGCGGGGAAACAAAGTGAGGCTGATTGGAGGAAGTTGCAAGTTGTTGTATTATGGCGTGGATGGAAGGAGAAATGGCATTGGAGTAATAGTAAAGGAAAAGTATATCAACAGTGTACTGGAAGTAAAGAGGGTATCTGATAGAGTAATGAGTTTGAAGATGGAAACTGAAGCGATACAAATAAATATGATCAGTGCATACGCCCTACAGGTGGGGTGTGAGTTGGACGAAAAGGAATGAGGTGGAGTGAGGTGGAGGAAGTGATACAGAACATATCCAGAGAGGAGAGGATTGTTATTGGAGCAGATTTTAATGGACGTATAGGAGGAAATAATGGTGACGAGGATGTGATGGGCAAATATGGTGTGGGAGAGAGAAATACGGAGGGACAGATGGTTGTTGACTGTGCGAAACGGATGGAGATGGCATTAGTGAACATCTATTTTAAGAAGAGGGAGGAGCACAGAGTTACATATATGAGTGGAGGAAGGAGCACACAGGTAGACTTTATACTGCATAGGAGATGCAACTTCAGAGTTTAGTGATTGTAAGGTTGTGGCCGGAGATATTAACGGAAAACAAAACAATATTTTGTTTTCCATGTGGGTCCTTTTTACTGTTTTTGAGCTTTTTACACTAAAACGCTAAAACACATACAAAACACTCTTTTTTGGAGAAATAGAACAACACAACTAAACACGTGTATTTAGAGCGTTTTTGTGCTTGTTAGGTACCAAAACGGTAAAATACATGCAAAATACCCAATATATGGAAACGAAACAATATTAAGAGAAACGTTTAGTATGAGTGTTTTAAGTTTCTTTTACATTTTTTTTTTTTAGCTTCTTAAGTACGAAGACGCTAAAAAAGCATTAAAAAAAACGCTATACTGAATAATAAAACTTTATCATAATTGTGTATTTTGAGGCGGGTTTGAGGAATCGCAAATCCCATGTTAAATTACTTATATTCAACTCGTATCTCCTCCCTTATTTATTGACCAATACTTTCATTGAAAATATATTTTAATCAGAAAGGATAGGAGATAGAGATCAATATTTGCTATCGTTTTTTCTTTTGTTTTCTACTTTCATAAGCTACTATAGCCCATATATGTGTAACAATAATAGTAACGGAGGAGATAATTTTGATATGCCATAATAGTCCTTCTTCAGTTACCAAGCTATAAAGCTGAAGAAGTTAGTGAAATTTACCTATTACAGGAAGGGACTTGAAATGCAAAGAATATATACATTAGAATATATGGAAATAGCAAAGTTTCCTTTAGTTACTCCGATTGGTTTTGTATATAGCCTTGACCTTATGGAGAAACAGCCTTATGGAACATTATGTAAAACGTGCATTTTGAGTGTCTGAGCTTTTTAGGAACCAAAACGCTAAAAATGTATGCAAAATATGGGAACGAAAAGATATTAACAGAAGCAAGTATAGTGGGTGTTTTTCCGCTTTTTTGGTACCAAAAAAGTAAAACACATGATTAGCACTCTATATGGAGAAACAGCATATTATTACCAAAAGTGTGTATTATGAGTGATCACTACCAATATGAACAAAAAGCAAATATAACAAAAAAAAGAAACATAACAACATTGTTAAAAACCTGTGATGTGAGTGTTTTTGAGCTTGTTAGGTACGAAAACACCAAATTATTTGGAAAAAGAAAACAATATTGCCAAAAACGTGTTTTTTAGCTTCTTAATTTCCGGAACGCTATAAAGCATGGAAAACATGCTTTATTGTAAAACAAAACGACTATATCAATATCACGACTTTTGAGAGTTATCAACTTCTTATCGTACCAAAATGCTAAAAGACTTACAAAACTTCCTTTCTAGAGAAACAGGACATTACAAAAAACGTGTGTTTTGAGTGCTTTCGAGCTTGTTAGGTACCAAAACATCAAAATGCATGTGAAGCACCCGATATCGGGTAACGAGACGACATTGCCAGAAACGTGTAATTTGGTTGTTTATGAGGGTAATAGGCATCAAGACCCTAAAAAAAAAAAAAAAAAAAACATATAAAACACCCTATCTGGAAAATAAAGTTTTAGTGTTTTTTTGTGGTTCTTACGTACCAAAACGCTAAAACAAATGTAAAACACTTTTTTTTGGAAAATAGAACATTACCAAACAAATTTATTTAGAGTGTTTTTTGTTTATTAGGTACGAAAACGCCAAAATACATGCAAAGTATGGGGAATCACAACCCTATTAACAGAAACGTGTATTATGGGTATTGTTCAGCTCCTTAGGTACCAAAGCGCTAAAACACATAAATAGCATTTTGTATGTAGAAACATAATAACATTACCCAAAATGTGTATTATGAATTATTATCACCATGTTGGGCATCAAAATGCAAAATACATATGAAGTACCCTATATGAAGAAACACAAGAACATTGCTAAAAATGTGTAAGACGAGTGTTATTGTGGTTGTTAGTTACCGAAACGCTCCAATCCATTTAGAACATCTTATTTATGAAAAATAAAATATTACCAAAAACGTATATTTGCATTGTTTTCGGGTTCTTACACACCAAAACGATAAAAAGCATAGAAAACACGCAATTCTGAAAAAAAAATAAAATAAAAATAAAAATCATGCTTTTTTTATTCGAATGTCATGTTAAATTGCTTATACTCAGCTCGCATCTCCTCCCTTTTTTTTTTTTTTTTGACAATACTTTCATTCAAAGAACATCTTGTTTAGGAAGGATAGAAGAAGATCAATGTCTTTTAGCGTTTCTTAATTGTAAAATAGAGATTTTTTTTTTTTGACGAAAAAGTAAAAGATAATTTGACACTCAAAATATTTGTCAAAAACTCAAAATCAAATCCAAGCAATAATTCAGGTAGTACATTTAGTTATTTACCTTCCATACCTCCATAAGCAGCAATAGCTCATATATGTGTAATAATAATAACAGCAGAGGAAATATTTTTTAGATGCAAAAATCCGCCATTTTGAGATATCAAACAATAAAGTTGAAGGAGTTAGTGTAACTTGAAGGAGTTAGGAACTTGAAATTCACTCGATATTTACATGAGGATATGTGGAAAAAGTAGACGTAGTTTCCTTTTAGTTACTCCGATTTCTTTTGTACACAGGCCTAAGGTGATTTTTTTTTTTTCTTTTCAAGCTTGAATTACCTCGTAGGGAGGGGGAAATTAAATGTTATTATATTTCGCCATATATAGTTAAGTAAAAACCAGTTCTACTGTATAAAATGAATAAAATATTACTGCAAAAGATATGTAACTGGTTATTTGTTGGATTTACGAAGAAATATTTTTTTATTTATTTATTTATTTTTTTTTTATTATAAAACCAAGAAAATAAAGTTTACGCTTTAATTTTCTTCTTCTCTGATGTTAAGTGCAGAAACAGAACCGTAATTATTCATAGGAGACAATAGCAAAACGGGTACAACAAAAAAAAATTTGGGAAAAAGGGAAAAAGAAAATAACCATAGATGTCTCCCGGCACATAAAACTGTAGAATTTTATGACGGGACAACTCATTCCATAAGGGAATGATATTGTTTTTCAAAAATATTGTACGTAACAAAAGAACTTAAAAAATGCAGAATAATATAACAAAAAAAAATTATGGGTCATTATTTTTTTTTTTTTTTTTTGACCTTGGGTCAAAAAAAAAATGGATGGGTTGTAGGAGGTTGATCTCCTACAACCCCACCTTTAGTGTTTTTGACCTGCTTATGTACAAAAAGGCCAAACATTATAGAAAACACCATTTCTGGACAAAGAGAATAACATTATATATATATATATATATATATATATATATATATATATATATATATATATATATATATATATATATATATATATATATATATATATATATATATATATATATATATATATATATATATATATATATATATATATATATATATATATATATATATATATATATATATATATATATATATATATATATATATATATATATATATATATATATATATATATATATATATATATATATATATATATATAAAGTGTGTTTTAAGTGTTGTTGTTTTTTTATCTTGTTAGTTATCAAACGCCAAAATGCATGCAAAGCATTCACCCTATATGGAGTAACGAAACGACATTACCAAAAATGTATCACTTTGGTGGTTATGAGTGCATTATGTACCAAAACACACACAAAAAAAAAAAAAAAACATTGAAAGCACACTGTATGGTAAAACAAATCAACATTATCGAAAACGTGTCTTCTGAATGCTTTGAGCTTCCTACGTACCAAAACGCTTAAACATATGCAAAATACTCTTTCCGGAGAAACAGAACAACATAATGAAAAACGTGGCTTTTCAGTGTTTATGAGCTTGTTAGGTACGAGAACGCAAAAAAAAAAAAAAAAAAAACTTGAAATGTACCTAGTAAGGAAATAACTCGATATTAACAGAAACGTGTATTCAGCTTCAGTATTTACAGCTTCTAAGCTCCAAAAACGTTAAAATACATGAATATCAATCAGTATGGAGAAACAGAACATAATTACCAAAAACATTTATCATGAGTGATTACTACTATGTTAAAGACAAAAAATTCAAAAATACATACTAAGCACCCAATAAGAAGAATCAAAACAACATTGCTAAAAACGAATAATATGAGTGTTTTTGAGCTTCTTAGGTAAAAAACGCTAAAGTGCATGGAGAACACTATAAGAGAAATAAAAACTTTACTAAAAATGTGTCTCTTGAGTGCTTCTCAGCTTCAAACGTACCAAAATTCTTAAAACCATGAAAAACTAGCTATATTGGAAAAAAAAATAATAATAATCAAAGTCGTGCCTTTGGAGTTTTTTTTCTGGTTCTTATGTAAAAACGCTAAAACGCAAACAAAACTCTCCTTTTAAGAAACAAAACATCATTAACAAAAACGTGTATTTTGCATGTTTTTGAACTTATTAGTTATCAAAAGGCCAAAATGCATGCAAAGCACCTAACATTACCAGAAACGTGTAATTTGGGTGTTTATGACAGTATTTGGCGCCAAAACTCTAAAAAGCATGTACACCCTACATGTGAAAACAAAACATCATCGAAAATGTGTCTTTTAAGTGTTTTTATACTTGGTATGTATCAAAACGTAGAAAATACATTTAAAGTTCCCAATATGGGAAACGAAACGATATCAACAAAAACGTGTATTATGAGTTTTTTTTTTTTTCAGCTTCTTAGGTTCAAAACACTAAAACATATGAATAGCACTCTATAGAAAGAAAAAGAGCAACATTACAAAATACGTGTATCATGAGTAAATTACCACCATGTTAGATAACAAAACACCAACATGCATACAAAGCACCAAATAAGAAGAATCAGAACAACATTGCTAAAAACGTTTAATATCTATGCTTTTGACCTTGTTAGATACCCTATATGGGAAAAGAAAACAACATTACCAAAAACGTGTCGTTTGAGTGATTTTCATCTTCTTACTAAAACGCTTAAAAGCATCGAAAACACGCTATATTGGAAAATAAAACAACTTGATCAGAACCGTGTCTGAGTGTTTTTGAACCTCGTATGTACAAAAACGCTAAAACGCATATAAAACATCCTTTCTGGATAAACAAAACAACCTTAACCAAGACATGTCTTTTCAGTGTTTTTGGTCTTGTTAGGTATGGAAACGCCAAAGTGCATACAAAGCATCCTACATGGGTAACGAGACGACATTACCAGAAACGTCTCGTTTGGCTGTTTATAAGCGTATTAGGCATCAAAACTCTAAGAAAAAAAAAAAAAAAACATAGAAAACACCCTTTATGAGAACATATTCGAAAACGTGTCTTATGAGTGTTTTTGAGTTTCTTACGTACCAAAACGCTAAAACACGTTCAAAACACCCTTTATGGGCAAAACAGATCAATATTATGAAAATCTTTTATGGACAAAACAGATCAATATTATGAAAAACGTGTATTTTCAGTTTATTTTTGTTATATAGTTACCAGAATGCTAAAATGCATGGAAAATACACAATACGAAGAAACGAAAAACACTCATAATACATGTTTTTTTTTTTTTTTTTTTATATCGTCATATTAACAGAAACGTATATTGTGAGTGTTTTCAACTTCGAAGCTACCAAAACACTAATACATATGTATATAACTTTATATGGTTAAACAAAACAAAATTACCAAAATTGTGTATTATGAGTGATTACCACTATGTAAGGGACCAAAACGCCTAAATGCATACAAAGCACCCTATTAAAAAATCTGAACAACATTCTTGAAAACGTGTAAAATTAATGTTCTTGGGTTTATTACGTATCAAAACTCTAAAGTGAATGTAAAGCATTCGTTGTGGGAAAAGACAAGAAAAACATTACCAAAAAAATTGTTTTTTGGATGATTTATCAACTTCTTACTTACCATAAAGCTAACACGCATGGGAAACATGCTATACTGGAAAACAAAACTACTTCATAAAAATCATGTCTTTTAGTTGTTTTCAGCTTCTTAATTACAAAAACGCTAAAACGCATACAAAACTCACTTTCTGGGACCAAAAGAAAAAAAAATGAATAAACGTTTTTTTATTTATTTTTTTTAGCTTGCTAATTAACAAAACGACGAAATCCATACCTTGCTCCCTATATAGGCAACGAGATTACATTACCAGAAACGTGTCATTTGCGTGTTTATGAGCGTAATTGGCAGCAAAACGCTAAAAGGCATGGAAAACAAACAATATTATCGAAAACGTATCTTTTGAGTGTTACAAAGCTTCTTGCGTACCAAAACGGTAAAACACCTGCAAAACATCCTTTATGGAGAAAAAGAACATTACAAAAAACATGTATTCTGAGTGCCTTTGAGCTTGTTATGTACCAACACGCTAAAAATAAATGCAAATAACCCACTATGGGAAAGGAAGCGATAGTATAACACACTTGTGTTATGAGAGTTTTTTTTCTTAGCTAGCTAGTTTCTTAGCTACAAAAACGTTAAAACACATGAATAGCATTCTATATGGATAGATAAAACAGTATTTTAAAAATGTATATTGTAAGTGGTTACTAAAATGTTAGAAACCAAAACACCAAAATACATACGAAGCCACCTACAAGACGAATTAGAACATTATTGTCAATAAAGTGTAAGATGATCCTTATTGAGTTTGTTAGGTACCAGAACGCTAATTTGCATAGAAAGCACCCTTTATGGGAAAACAAATAAATACATAAATAAAAATAATAATAATAATAATTACCAAAAACGTGTTTTTTTGTGCTTTTCAGGTTCTTACGTACCAAAACGCTAAAATAAACACGGAAAACACTATATATATATATATATATATATATATATATATATATATATATATATATATATATATATATATATATATATATATATATATATATATATATATATATATATATATATATATATATATATATATATATATATATATATATATATATATATATATATATATATATATATATATATATATATATATATATATATATATATATATATATATATATATATATATGTCTTTTGAGTGTTTTCAGCTTCGTACTTTTAAAAACGCTAAAACACATACAGAATATCTTTTCTGCAGAAGCAGAACAAAATTTCCAAAAACTTGTTTTATTTCAGTGTTTTTTGGCTTGTTAGGAATGAAAACGTCAAAAATGCATGCAAAGCACCTTATATTGATTAACGAGACGACACTACCAATAACGTATCGTTTAGGTGTTTATGAGCATATTAGGCACCAAAATACTAAAATGCATGGAAAAAACATTATATGTGGACGTTATCGAAAACGTGTATTTTATTTATTTATTTTTTTTTTTTGACCATATGTAACAAAACACTAAAACACATACAGAACAGCCTTTATGGAGAGAGAGAGAGAGAGAGAGAGAGAGAGAGAGAGAGAGAGAGAGAGAGAGAGAGAGAGAGAGAGAGAGAGAGAGAGAGAGAGAGAGAGAGAGAGAGAGAGAGAGAGAGAGAGAGAGAGAAACGTTATGGAAAACGAGTATTTTCAATGTCTTTGAGCTTGTTACGTACCAAAATGCTAAAAGTGCATGCAAAGTGCATATTAATAAAAAAAAAGTGTATTATGAGTATTTTTAGCTATGAATTCGCTGAAACACATGAATAAGACTCGATATGGAGAAATAGAACAATATTGCCAAAAAAACGTGCATTATAAGTGATTACCACTATATTAAGGAACAAAACACCAAAATGCATACAAAGCAATATATATATATATATATATATATATATATATATATATATATATATATATATATATATATATATATATATATATATATATATATATATATATATATATATATATATATATATATATATATATATATATATATATATAAAATGTTAAAACTTGTAATATGAGTGTTTTTGAGCTTTCTAGAAGCGACTCGATCTCGAAATTCTGAGGGAAGCACTCTTCGTGCCTTACATAGGATGAAACTTAATGCTTACCGTGAAGGGGAAGACATCGATGCCTTCATTTCCCGTTTCGAGCGGCTGAACAAGCTGTATCAGATGGAGTTTGAAGAGAAGGCCATCGAATTTTACAGCCTGTTTACAGGCAAAGCCTTGTCCATCGTTCGAGCACATGAAATGCGCTCTTTTGAAGGCGTTTGGCAGAACGGCGGAGGCAGCCAAGCAGGCATTTCGCAGTGCCGCTATCTGTGATAACGAAACTGCCGTTCAGGCTCACGCCAGAATTTCTCGTCTCTTTGACGAGCGAGTGCAAAAGGAAAGGATTTACCTCACGTATGAAGAGCTGCGGGAGTTAGTCATACGCGATAGGTTTGAGGAAATGTGCCCGCCTGAGTTTGTGTCCACAAATAAGGCCACGGGAAACGTACAGGCAAACAAAATGGCGGAAAACCTGGACCTCCATTTTGCCGCACATGGACGTAAAAATGTTCCCCGAATTCGTTCCGCGGGGAGCGGCAGCAAGGCGCAACCCAACGATCCGGAGCCAGTAAGGATGGAGCAGGCACCGCCTCCTTTCCGGCAGAATAAGCCACAAGGACACCCCAGGGAGGGTAATAAGTTTCAACCACCACGTGGGTGGAATACCGGCTCATCGCGTCCCGCACCACCTACGAGAGCTGGCCCACAAACAGGCAGATATGCTGCCGCGCTACTCGATACGCCGGACGATATTGTACCAGCGGCAGACGCTACTCCAATTACAGCCATCTAGAACCACCCCTCGCCGGCCGTAGATAGCGTTCAGGTGACCCTTGAAGCAAATAACAGGGCCCCACAGGCCCACTCATTTTGACTCGCAGCCGCCTCCTCAGTACCAGTAGATTCACCGCGGGGATTGATTGTGAAAAACGGTAAAGTAGGGGGCAGGTCGGTAAGAGTAATGCAGGACAATGGTTCTACTGGTTGTGTAGTGAAAGAGGCCCTGGTTGCCCCCGCTCAGTTCACAGAACAAGTGAGAGTCGTTATGATTAACAGCTCTGTGGCTACTTGCCCGATAGCTGTAGTCGACGTGGAGACGCCATTCCTCACTGGCAGAATTCAGGCCGCTGTGATGAAAAAGCCGATCTGTGAATTGATAATCGGTAACGTTGAAGGGGTGAGGGACGTTCGGAACACGGACGCCGCGACCCAAACCGAAGATCAAGTAGGTGCCGCCCTGACGCGAGCCCAGGCACAAGACACACGGCCCGTGGTCCCTCTCAAGCACACATCACCTGACGAGCTGCTCAATAGCGCTAACGTCACTGGCGCACAAAAGATTGATCCCTCCCTTGCAAACATTCGGAAGCAAGTCACTGAGGTGGTGTCGGGGGTAAATAAATACGGAACGACTCGCTTCTGCCAACACAGAGGAAAGTTGTATAGAGAAGTCATCTCCGACCTCGGTGAGGCTCGGTCGCAATTCGTGGTACCTGCACAGTACCGCCACGCGGTGATGGAGATGGGGCATTGCGCGTCCTTGGGTAGTCACATGGGGCGACAGAAAACACAAGACCGCATTAGTCACACATTTTTCTGGCCTGGCATGATGGCCGATATCGCAAGATTCGTGAGATCTTATGACGTGTGTCAAAAAACTGTAGACAAGGCCCGTGTGAAACCTGCGCCCCTTATATCCGAACCATTTGAGAGGATAGCGGTAGATCTTGTTGGACCTATCACGCCACGCGCGACTGACGGATCAAAATATCTACTCACGTGTGTGGACTTCAGCACTCGCTGGTCTGAAGCAGTACCCCTGAAAAATATAGAGGCCACCACGGTGGCTGAAGCGCTGGTAGGGATATTCTGCCGTGTGGGCATTCCCAAGGAGGTGCTGAGCGACTGAGGCACTCAGTTTACGTCTACCATGATGGACGAGACGTTTAGGATTCTCTCTGTGAAGGGCTTTAACACGACACCCTGGCATCCCATGTGTAATGGTCTGTGCGAAAGGTTCAACGGCACACTGAAGAAAATGCTCAAGCGGCTGGCCGCCAAGCAACCCAAGGAATGGCTGAGATTTGTGGCTCCTCTCCTGTTCGCATACAGGGAAGCACCACAGAGTACACTGAAGTTCTCACCTTTCGAGCTACTCTACGGGAGAGCAGTGCGCGGTCCACTCCAAGTGCTGAGAGAGCTATGGGACGAGGACGTGCCAAGTCCGGAGGTACGTACAACATACGAGTACGTTATAAACCTGGCTGGCAGACATAGGAAAACCTATCGTATGGCCAAGGAAGAACTCCTGAAGGCCCAGGAGGTACAAAAGGCTCATTATGATCGGAATGCGCGACTACGCACCCTGCAGCCTGGCCACGAGTGCTTAGTACTCCTACCCACTGCTCATAATAAGTTGCCGGCGCAGTGGAAGAGGCCTTATGAGGTCCTAGAGCGCATCCTCGATTTAAATTATGTTGTACTGATTGATGGAAAACGGAAACGTGTTCACATTAACATGCTTAAGGAGTATCATGCGCCTGCCATCTCTGGTAGCGCTGGCGCTCAGGAACCAGCATATGCTGAAGACAAGGCCGCCTGTTTGGAAGCCGTGCGTGGTATTTTTTCCCTTTCAACAGCTGCGAAAGAGGAAGGTGAGATCAAATGCAGTGCGGCCGTGATTCACGATGTAGAGGACGTAGGAGACGGTCCACTCACTATACAAAAGCGTCAGACCGAGATTGTAGATGACGTCGCATTATCTGAAAGGCTGTCACCTAAGGACGTATCGATAATAAAGAATCTTCTGGGTGAATACACGGAGGTCTTTTCTGACAAGCCTCGCGTGGCCCGGGTGGCGCCCCACAGGATCACTCTAACGAACAGGAAACCAGTGAAGGTGAAACCCTATCAGGTCCCTCTGCAGCTTAGGGATGCTGTGGTTGAGGAAATAAAAGAAATGGAGGACTTATGCATTATCGAGAGATCCGATTCTCCGTACTGTAGTCCTGTGGTCGTCGTACGTAAGAAAGGCGGTAATGTTAGGATCTGCGGCGACTTCCGAAGGGTTAACGCAGTAACACAAATAGACGCAGAGCCCATGTTCGACCAACAGGAGATATTTAGCAGGCTGTCGCACTCCAGGCTGTTTAGCAAACTGGACCTCACGAAAGGATTCTTTCAGATCCCGTTTGATCCTGAGTCAAGGAAAATAACGGCTTTTGCCACCCACAGAGGCCTTTATCAATATCGGGTCCCTCCTTTCGGCCTTGCCAGTTCTCCCACTGTTTTCAACCGCCGAATAAGACAGGTACTAGGTGACCTGAATGGGGTCGAGGTTTTCGTACATGACGTACTGATTCATTCTACGGATTTGGAGGACCATGTAAGACTGTTACGTACGGTCCTAGATAAACTCAGAGACGTCAACATGACGGTTAAGCCGAGCAAGTGTGAGATGGCCAAGGCAGATGTCGAATACCTAGGCCACAAGGTGAATCAAGGACAGTGCCTTTGCTTGGAGGACAAAGTTTAGAAAATAAAGGAAGCTCCTGTTCCCCACACAAAGAGACAAAGATCACAGAGTGACAGAGCACAGAGCACAAAGACACACAAAGAGTGGCGCTGCCGCTCTATGAGCTTGTTAAGAAAAGAGCACCAAACAAGGTTGAGTGGGGCCCCCGCGAGGACAGATCATTCAAGGCACTGAAGTCCTTGCTGTGCAAGGAACCTATCCTACAGTTGCCTGACCCTACAAAGCCCTTTGTACTTAAGACCGATGCATCCTGTGAAGGTTTGGGTGCTGTGTTGCTGCAGGAAAAGGATGGTGACATCTTCCCCTTGGCCTATCACAGCAGGAAGCTCAAACCGGCAGAGAAGAACTACAGCACGGTAGAACGTGAACTACTCGCCGTAGTAGACGGAATAAAGAAATTCTACTTCTACTTATACGGGGATGAGTTTGTATTGCAGACAGACCACATGCCCCTGGAGTCACTGCGTACCTCTAAGAATGCAAACTCCCGAATAATGAGATGGGCTCTGTACGAGTATTTGCAACAATTTCAGATGCGAGTTCAGTACATCCGTGGCCGAGACAATGTCGGGGCCGACGTGCTGTCTCGCCTTCTAGAAGGAACTAGCGCCTCGGCTGAGACGAGCGAGTAGTACCTCTTCACCATCAGTAAAGAGATGATCTTGCCATGCGTCTGGTAGATAACTAAGTTAATTTTCTAGATCGGTCTGAAGGAGTGTACCTATGTTTACATGTCATGCATAATGCTTATCCATTCCAGCACCAGGTGTCCCTACTTTGAGGAAATGTGTGGGTACCTGCACATAATCACCCCAGTTTCGCCCCTAGCAGCAGCAGCAGCATCCTTATGGAGGACGTCTTCCAGGTGCCGGGAGAGAAAGAGTGTGGACCAGGGTATGTGGTGGCCCCGCGAGACGAGTAACCACCTACACTACTACACCCCAACTACAGGATGAGTTGTCACTTGTGTCCTGTGTTTGAATATGAGATGTATATGGTATTATGAAGACACTAAATTTTCTCTTGGTTAGCTGAGGGGCTCTGAAGCCAACCCCGACCTGAAGGCCGTTCAGAACACGCTCGTGTCTCCCAGAGAGGAGTGTCACCACGCCGCGTCTTCCCCAAGATGAATCCGAAGACACCGCTCCGTGTTCGTGTAGCGTCTGCGTGTCTCTTACACATACAATACGTACACTCGAACACCTACACTCCGTTATGTTATACATAAACATACTCGTACATAACAATAGGAGGGCGGTTTAAGTCTGACGATATTTCGTCGTGCGAAAGGCACGGGAAGGTTCAGCTGGTTCAGGAGTTTTTTCCCCTAAGCAAGATTCTTAACGAAAATACGGCGTTTTACCCTCATGAGCCACCTGAGCTTCCACCCGAAGACCCTTTTAGTCTACACACACCCGTTGATCGCTAGTTAGGCTTAGAATTTTTTTCTTTCCGGAAAAAATCCTCGTTTGTATGGGGTAATGTGAGAGCACAGGAGCACTAGATTTTGAGAGGGCAATAAATTACCGCCCTATCACAGGAAAGAACCATTTGCCATGCGGGCAGGTGGGCGGAATCTGTATCAATGCGCGTAGGCCCAGGTGAGCGGGTCACGACCTCGCCAGGTCTCACTCCCGGCCGGGTCATCCAGCGCCCAAGACGTGCCCTCCTCGACTCCACCCGAAACAGCCTGCAGAAAGGACAGCGTGGTGCAGCGGTAAGCCGAAGCCCTGACCGACGAAGCTGGCTTTCATCGAAGCAGACTAGAGGAGTGAGTACACCAGGGGAACGCCTTGGGTGATATATTTGTGGTAAGGCCTGTACTCGAGCGCATATCCAGTCACCCAGCGACCACGTGGTCGTCGCTCCTTGTGCGGCAGAGTGATACAGAATATAGTGCCGGCTAATTACCTCCGTGATCCAGTAACTTAACGTAAAAGCTGTGCTCTCACAACGTAGAAGGACCGGGCATTGGCCTTACTTCCGGAGGAATAGGTATTTCTTTCTGTGTGCCACTGAGTGTAGCCATAGCTAGCCAGGCCTTTGTTGTAGTTAGTGTGTAAATATAAGTCAAAGATTTATGACTGTGCTTTCTTTTGAGTGTCCTACCCTAGTCTACCTAAGGACTCAACCAGGAGTCACATGTGATCAGCAGGTGTTAAAGTGTAAGGAGACCGATCCATGACATATATCTTGAGTGTTTTTGAGGTTATTAGACACTAAAGCGGTAAAAATGCATGAAAAGTAACCAGTATGAGAAAGAAAACGATATTAACAGAATCGTGCATTAAGAGTTTTTTTTTCTTAGGTACCAAAACGCTAAAAAAAAAAATAAATAAAATGGAAAACACGGTATATTGGAAAACAAAAGAACATCTAAATCGTGTCGTTTGAGTTATTTTACCTTTTTACGTACAAAAACCATACATCACATACAAAAATTCCTTTCTGGATAAGTAGAATATCATCAACAAAAACATATTTTGAGTGCTTTTGAGTTTATAAGGTACAAAATGCCAAAATGCATGAAAATCACCCTATATGGGCTATAAAAAAAAAAAAGCATGAGAAAACAAAACAACATTTTCAAAACCTTGTCTTTTGAGTGCTTTTGGGCTTTCTACGTACCTAAATACAATATATATATATATATATATATATATATATATATATATATATATATATATATATATATATATATATATATATATATATATATATATATATATATATATATATATTTACGTGTTTTGGCATTTTGGTACCTAAGAAGCTATAAAACACTCATAATACACGATTCTGTTATTATCGTTTCCTTTCCCATATTGGGTATTTTGCATGCATTTTTAGTGTTTTGGTACCTTCGAAGTTTAAAGACACTGAAAATAAGCGTTTTATATATATATATATATATATATATATATATATATATATATATATATATATATATATATATATATATATATATATATATATATATATATATAAAACGCTTATTTTCAGTGTCTTTAAACTTCGAAGGTACCAAAACACTAAAAATGCATGCAAAATACCCAATATGGGAAAGGAAACGATAATAACAGAATCGTGTATTATGAGTGTTTTATAGCTTCTTAGGTACCAAAATGCCAAAACACGTAAATAACAATTTATATGGAGAAACAGAATAACATTACGAAGAAAAGGTATATTACAAGCGATTACCACCATATTAGGGATTAAAACGCAAAAATGCATAAAAAGCATCGTATACGAAGAATCGGAACTTCAAAACGCCAAAATGCATGCAAATAATCCTATATGGGGTAATGAGACGTTATTACCAGAAACGTGCCATTTCCATTTCGGTGTTTATGAGTGAATTAGGCACGAAAATGCTAAAATTCATGGAATACAACTCCCCGCCTCCCACCCCCAAAAAAAAATATATATATATATATATATATATATA
Organism: Scylla paramamosain; assembly: GCF_035594125.1. NCBI lineage: Eukaryota > Metazoa > Arthropoda > Malacostraca > Decapoda > Portunidae > Scylla > Scylla paramamosain. The sequence continues at coordinate 17,743,020 of NC_087166.1, read as the reverse complement.
TATATATATATATATATATATATATATATATATATATATATATATATATATATATATATATATATATATATATATATATATATATATATATATATATATATATATATATAAGCGAAAACAAAACTACGTTTTCGAAACCATGTCTTTTGAAAGATTTTGGACTTTCTTACGTACGTAAACGCAAAAACACATGCAACACACCCTTTAAAGAGAACAGAAACAGAACTTTACAAAAAAAAAAAAAACGTATTTTGAGTGTCTTTAAGCTTAGAAAAAAAAAACGCTAAAAATGCATGCAATATACCCATTATGGGAGATGAGACGATATTAACAGAAACGTGTAATATAAGTGTTTTAACCTTTTTTTAACAACTCCCCCACCCAAAAAAAAATAATAATAATAATAAATAAATATATATATAAGCGAAAACTAAACTACGTTTTCGAAACCATGTCTTTTGAAAGATTTTGGATTTTCTTACGTACGTAAACGCAAAAACACATGCAACACACCCTTTAAAGAGAACAGAAACAGAACTTTACAAAAAAAAAAAACGTATTTTGAGTGTCTTTAAGGTTAGAAAAAAAAAAAAACGCTAAAAATGCATGCAATTTACCCATTATGGGAGATGAGACGATATTAACAGAAACGTGTAATATAAGTGTTTTAACCTTTCTTATCTAACAAAACGCTAAAACACATGAATATCACTTTATATGGCTAAGCAGAACAACATTACCTAAAATGTGTATGATGAGAGATTACCTCGATTTTAGGGATCAAAATGCCGAAATGCATATAAAGCACCGTTTAAAAATAATTTGAACAATATTGCTAAAAGCAATAGATGTCAGAACGCTAAAGTGGATGCAAGGCATCCTTCATTGTTAAAGAAACAATATTACCAAAAACATATTTTTAGTGTTTTTCACCGTCTTACATACCAAAACGCTACAAAGCACGGAAATCACGCAATACTGGAAAACAAAATCACTTTATCAAAATCGTGGCTTTGAGTTTTTTTTTTTTTCCGAACCAAAAAAATAAAGCACATACAAAATCCATTTCTGGAGAAACAGAAGAACATTACCAAAAAATGTGTGTTTCGAGTCTTTTGAGTCTGACTGTTACTAAAACGCCAAAATGCATGAAAAGCACCCAATATTGGGTAATAAGACGACATTACCAGAAACTTGTCCATTTTTCTTTAAAGACCGTATTAGGCACCAAAACAATAAAAATCATAGAAAATGTTTTATATGGGAAAACAAAACAACACTCTCGAAAACGTTTCTTTTAAGTATTTTTTTTCAGCTTGCTAGATACAAAAACGCTAAAAATGCCTACAAAGTTTCCATTATGGGAAACGAAACGATATTAACGGAAACATATATTATCAGTGTTTTTCAATTTCTTAGGTACCAAAACGCAAAAACACATGAATATCACTCTGTATGGAGAAAGACAACGACATTACAAAAAAAGCGGATTGTGAGTGATTACCACCATGTTAGGGACCAAAACTCCAAAATGCAAAAAAAAGAAAATCCCTATAAGAAGAATCTTAATAAAATTCCTAAAAACATTTATTTTATTTATTTATTTATTTTATTTTTCAGTTTATTTATTTATTTTTATTTATTTATTTTTTTTTTTGGGGGGGGGAGGGGAATTCTCAGGTACCAAAAGGCTAAAGTGTATGCAAAGCACCCTGTATTGGATTAAAAAAAAAAAAGAGTGCTTTTCAGCTTCTAAATCGGAAAAAAAAAATCATGAAAAACACGCTATACTGGAAAAGAAAACTTCATCAAAATCGTGTCTTTAGAGTGTTTTTGAGCTTCTTACGTATCAAAACGCTAAAACAAATGCAAAACACCCTTTACGGGAAAAGACAATAACATTATAAAAAACGGGATCTTTGAGTGTCTTGGATCCTGTTAGGTACCAAAATGCTCAAAATACATGTAAAGTACCCAGTATGGGAAACGAAATGATATTAACAGAAAACAGTGATATCAGTGATTTTCACCTTAGCTACCAAAAACCTAAAACACATGAATAGCACTCTATATGGAGAAACAGAACGAATTTACCAAAAATTATGAGCGACTACCACCATGTTAGGGAGCAAAACGCCAAAATGCATAGAAAGCTACTAGATTAATCAGAAAAAAAAAATGCTAAAAACGTGTAATATGTGTGTTTTTGTGTTTCTTAGGTACGAAAACGCTAAAGTGTTTGCAAAGCACCCTTTAAGAGAAAAGAAAACAATATAAACGTGTCTTTTGAGTGCTTTTCGGTTTCTTACGTACCAAAAACCTAAAAAGCATGGATAACAAGCTATATTGGAAAACAAAACAACTTTATTAAAATAGTGTGTTTTCAATGTTTTTTAGCTTCTTACTTATAAAAAAGCTAAAACGCATATAAAACACGTTTTCTGGAGAAACTGAACAACATTAACAAAAAGGTGTTTGAGTGTTTTTTTTGCTTGTTATGTACCAAAACGCTAACATGCATGTAAAGCACCCTATATGGGATAACAACATTACAAGAAACGTGTCATTTGGGTGTTTATGAGTGTATTAGGCGTTCAAACATTAAACAGCATTGAAAACGCCCTACATAGGAAAACAAAACAATATCATGGAAAACGTGTCTCCAGTGTTTTTCACCTTCTTTACGTACCAAAACGCTAAAACACATGCAAAGCGGCCCTTAAGGAAAAACAGAGCATTATGAAAAACGTATGTTTTGAGTGTCCTTGAGCTTGATAAGTACCAAAAAGATAAAATGCATGCAAAGTACCCATTATGGGAAACGAATATATATTAACAGAACCTAAATTATGAGTGTTTTTTTTTTTTTTTTGTAATATTACACGTTTTTAGAACTGTTGTTCTGTTTCTTGTTTTTTGTATGCATTTTAGCTTTTTCGTCCTTAAGATAGTGGCCTTTTTGGTAATGTAGTTAATTTTCTTCATATAGAGCGCTATTATGTGTTTTTATCATTTTGGTACATAAGCTTAAAAACACTCATAATACACGTTTCTGTTAATATCGTTTCGTTTCCTTTAATGAGTAATTTACATACATGTTTAGCCTTTTGGTACCTGACAAGATCAAAGACACTGAAAACACAACTTTTACATGATGTTTTTTTTTTTTTTTTTCTCACTCAAGACACGTTTTCAATGATGATTTGTTTTCCCATATAGGTTTTTTCCATGTTTTTTTTTTTTTTTCGTTTTCGTGCATAATACGCAAAAAAAAAAAAAAACATAAGGCACGTTTCTGAGATTATTGTTATTTCGATAGTGTGCTTTTATTGCATTTTGGCGTTTCGGTAAGCAACAAGCAAACACCCAAAACACATGTGTTTCTTAATGTTATTGTTTCTCCAGAAATGGTGCTTTGTATGCGTTTTAGTGTTTTTGTACGTAAGAAGCTCAAAACACTTTAAAGACACAATTTTGATGAAGTAATTTTGTTTTATAATATAACGTGTTTTCTCTTCTTTTTTTTTTCGTTTTGGTACGTAAGAGGCTGAAAAAAACACTCAAAAAGACACTTTTTTTTTTTTCCCATATAGGGTGTTCTGACAAGTCTAAAAACACTCATGTTACACGTTTTTAGCATTGTTGTTTTCATTCTTCTTATAGGGAGCTTTGTATGCATTTTGGCGTTTTGCTCCTTAACATTACAGTAATCACTCATAATACACGTTTTTCTTAATGTTCTGTTTTTTCCATATAAAGTGCTATTCATGTGTTTTATCGTTTTGATACCTAAGAACATGAAAAAAAAAACACTCCTAATATTCGTTTCTATTAATATCGTTTCGTTTCCCATAATGGGTATTTTGCATACAGTTTTACGTTTATGTAACTAACAAGCTTAAAAAAAAAAACACACTCAAAAGACATTTTTTTTATCATGTTTATTTATTATAGCGTGTTTTCCATTTTTTTTCTTTTTTTTTTTGTACCAAATATGTTCATTATCAAGAAAAGGACACGTTTCTGGTAATATCGTCTCGTTACCCAAAATATTGTGCTTTACATGCATTTTTTTCATTTTCTTAATACCGCTTTATTTCCCCATAATGGGTAGTTTGCATACATTTTAAGTCTTTTGGTAAGTAACATTCTAAAGACACTCAAAATACATGTTTTTTTTTTTTCATAATGTTGTAATGTTTCTTTGTAAAAGGCTGTCATGCATAAGTTTTAGCGTTCTGGTACGTACAGATTCACAAAAACACTCAGAAGACACATTTTTGATAAAGTTGCTTCGTTTTCCCATATTGGGTGCTTTCCGTACTTTTCAGCGTTTTTGTGCTTAATGCGCTCATGAGCACACAAATTACCTGTTTCTGGTAATGTTGTCTCGTCTCCTTGTTCCTCCAGAAATGGTGTTTTGTTTTCATTTTTCAGTTTTTGTACGTAAGCTCAAAAACTCTCCAAGATTTTGATAAAGTTCTTTTGTTTTCCAGTAAAGCGGATTTTCCATTCTTTTAAGCGACTTAATACGTAAAAAGCTGAAAAGTTGTCAAAAGATACGTTTCTTTTTAAAGTTATTTTCTTTTCCTATATAGAGTACGTACTTTGCATGCACTTTTGCGCTTTCGTACCTGACAAGGTCAAAAAACATTCAAATTACACGTTTTTAGCATTAATATTGTAATTATAGTGTGCTTTGTATGTATTTTGGCGTTTTGATCCCTAAATTGTGGTAATCACTGAAAATACACGTGTTTGGTTAGGTCCTTGTGTTTCTCCATGCAGAGTGTTTTTCATGCGTTTTAGCGTCTTGGTACCTATATAGATAAGAAATACCCATAATGCACATTTATTGATTTTTTTTATTTTATTTTTATTTATTTATTTTTTTTTATATTAGGTGCTTTGCATTCGTTTTGGTACCTCACAAATTCAAAAACAGTCAGAAGGCTTGTTTCCGATAATGTTAATTTGCTTTCCAATATAGGTTGATTTCAATGCTTTTTAGCGTTCATAAACACCCAAATTGAAACATGTCTGTTAATATCGTCTCGTTACTCCATATGGTGTTGTCTGCATGTATTTTGGTGTTTTGAAACCTAATAAGCTCAAAAACAATCAAAACACACGTTTTATGAATTTTTTTTCTCCAAAAATAGTGTTTTGGGATTATTTTTCATAAGAAGCTCATAAATACTCCCTGGCACTGTTTTGATTTTTGTTTTAATGTAGCGTGTTTTCCATGCTTTTAAGTGTTTTAGGTATGCAAGAAACTTAAAAGCACTCAAAAGACACGTTTTTGGTAATATATATATATATATATATATATATATATATATATATATATATATATATATATATATATATATATATATATATATATATATATATATATATATATATATATATATATATATATATATATATATATATATATATATATATATATATATATATATATATATATATATATATATATATATATATATATATATATATATATATATATATATATATATATATATATATATATATATATATATATATATATATATATATATATATATGGTATATGGTATATGGTGCTTTACATGATGTATAGCGTGTTGGTACGTTTTTCATAATGTTGTTCTATTTCTCGGTTTCTCGGTGTTTTGCATGTGTTTTAGCATTATGTTAGGTAAGAAGCTCAAAAACAATCAAAAGATACGTTTTCGATAATGTTTTGTTTCCCAATATAAGGAGTTTTCCTTCCATTTTTTCGCATTTTGGTTAGTAAGAAGAAGAAAAACACCGACAAAAAAAATGGTATCGTTTCGTTACACCATGTAGGGTGCTTTGCATGCATTTTCTTTTCGTTTTGATGCTTAACAAGGTAAAAAAAAAAAAAAAAGAAAATCAAAACACGTTTTTTTTTTTTGTAATGTTGTTTTGGTTGTCCAGAAATGTTTTTTTTTGTGTGTTTTATCGTTTTTGTACGTAAAGTCAAAAACACCCAGAAGGTGGACCATAATTTTTCTTTCTTATATATTTTCTACATTTTTTCTTCACGCTTCTCTTGGTAAATGCAACATTTTCATAAAAGAAAAATTTATTTCCTTATGCAATGACATGTATGATTTTTTTTCATGTTATTTTCATATCCCAATTTTGCTTTTGTGTATATATATATATATATATATATATATATATATATATATATATATATATATATATATATATATATATATATATATATATATATATATATATATATATATATATATATATATATATATATATATATATATATATATATACGAGTATATATATATATATATATATATATATATATATATATATATATATATATATATATATATATATATATATATATATATATATATATATATATATATATATATATATATATATATATATATATATATATATATATATATATATATATATATATATATATATATATATATATATATATATATATATATATATATATATATATATATATATATATATATATATATATATATATATATATATATATATATATATATATATATATATATATATATATATATATATATATATATATATATATATATATATATATATATATATATATATATATATATATATATATATATATATATATATATATATATATATATATATATATATATATATATATATATATATATATATATATATATATATATATATATATATATATATATATATATATATATATATATATATATATATATATATATATATATATATATATATATATATATATATATATATATATAATTATATATATATATATATATATATATATATATATATATATATATATATATATATATATATATATATATATATATATATATATATATATATATATATATATATATATATATATATATATATATATATATATATATATATATATATATATATATATATATATATATATATATACACACTCTAGAGTGTACTGTCTGTGTGGCGCGACGCTCGAATGTCTTGGTGTATGTATGTGTACCCAAGCCTAGCTACTAACCCCACACCTCCCCTCTTCAGCGTGAAGTCCCGTTGGCCTGACCATGGAGACCGGGTAATCGGCGGAGAGCTGGTGGGTCCTGGGCCTGTTGTCGGCAGATACGTGGCCCTCGGGGTCCTCCGTAGGGAGGAGTGCTGGGCGTAAGTGGCGACGGTTGCGCCACAGAAGACGTCCACTGGGGAGGCGGACGTGGAACTGCTGTGACCTGCCACGCGTCATTACGATGCCCACCTTGTTCCAGAGGCCAGATACAGGATCCTGGACACGGACTTCCTGGTTGACGTGGCGCGCGGGCAACTGGCGAGCCCGCCCGCTGGTTTTAGCGGGATATAGCTTCTTCTGCCTGCCGCGCTGCACGGGGATCGCACTCCGCCTTGGATCGTCATTCGGCCAGGAAGAAAGCAGGGTGGAAGGGGGTGGCCGTACAGAATTTGCGCGGGAGAGCGACCGCTGTGGGTAGGGGTGTTGCCGACTTCCAGGAGGCCCCTGTCGAAATCTTCGCAGTCTATATTGCCCATAGGAGCTACCTTCATGATCAGGTATTTCACGGACTTGACGGCTGCTTCGGCATGCTCGTTAGACTGCGGGTAGTGCGGGGATGTCACTTTGTGGCGAGTCATGAATCCTTCGAAGGCGCGACTTCTGAAATGAGGTCCACCGTCGGTTCTAAGGGGCACAGGGACGCCCAAGTCGCGGAAGCAGCTCCTGAACTGGTGAATGGTGGCGGCAGCGGTAGTGTCCTTGCCGCATGGGATGACGACCGCCCAACCGGACAAACGGTCTGCGATGACAAGAAAGGTTTTCCCTGCCACTGAGAAGTGATCTGCTGACACAGACGCGAAGGGTCGCTTAGGATGGTCGTCATTATTATACTCCTCCTGTTGCTGACTAGGTAACAGTGTCTGGCAGGCGATGCAGGAGCGCACGACGTTGATGTCTGCATTTATACCAGGCCAGAAAACTGTCTGCCGCGCAAGACGCTTCGTGGCCTCAGCCCCGCGGTGGCTGTCATGCAGGAGTTGTAGCACTGACCTGCGTGACGCCGCCGGAACTACGATACGCGGGTCGTAGAGCACGAGGTCAGCGTCACAGTAGAGATCGTCGCGGAGTTTCCAGAATGGCAGGAGTGAGTTGGGCAAGGGAACGCACTGCCCTAAGCGAAACTGCGTCCCGGACGGAGATATCGCGAAGCATGTCCTCCTCCTTATCTGGGTGGTCCACTGGGTGCCGGGACAACGCTTCAGGGACGCAGAGCGTCTTTCCGGCGCGCTACTGCATAGTGAACACGTATGGCGACAGCTTCTCTTTCAGGCGCTGGAGACGAGGGTTCTCCACAGCGTCTAGAGTGTAGTGGTTTAAAATGTCACATGTTCAAAGTGGTGCAGCCCCTTCAGGTAGTAGCTGCACTTGTGCATCGCCCAGGCCGTCGTCAACACCTCCAGCTCGATGGTGGCGTAGCGCGTCTCTGCGTCTGACAGAAAGCGGCAGCCACACTGGACCGGGCGCATTTTTTTTTTTTTTTATGTAGGAGGGACACTGGCCAAGGGCAACAAAAATCCAACAAATAAAAAAAAATCCCACAGAGATGCCAGTCCCATAAAAAGGGTCCAAAGCGGTATTAAAAAATTGAAGGATAACTGTCTTGAAACCTCCCTCTTGAAGAAATTCATGTCATAGGAAGGTGGATATACAGAAGCAGGCAGGGGGTTCCAGAGTTTACCAGAGAAAGGGATGAATGATTGAAAATACTGGTTAACTCTTGCATTAGAGAGGTGGACAGAATAGCTGTAACAGAAAGAAGAAAGTCTTGTGCAGCTAGGCTGCGGGAGGAGGGGGAAGCATGCAGTTAGCACCATCAGAAGACCAATTAGCATGAAAATAGCGGTAGAAGACAGCTAGAGATGCAACATTGCGACGATGAGAGAGAAGCTGAAGACGGTCAGTTAGATGAGAAGAGTTGATGAGACGAAAAGCTTTTGATTACACCCTATCTAGAAGAGCGGTACGAATGGAATCCCCTCAGACATGTAAAGCATACTTCATACATGGACCCTTATAAGGCCTTTGTACCGAGTTAGTAGTTGGGGAGGTGAAAAAAAAAAAAAAAAAAAAACTGGCGGAGACGTCTCAGAACACCTAACTTCAAAGATGTTGTTTTAGCTAGAGATGAGATGTGAAGCTTGTTCAGATTATAAGTAAAGGACAGACCGAGGATATTCAGTGTAGAAGAGGGGAACAGTTGAGTGTCATTGAAGAAGAGGGGATAATTGTCTGGAAGGTTGTGTCGAGTTGATAGATAGAGGAATTAAGTTTATAAGGCATTAAACAACACCTCTGCTCTGCCCCAGTCAGAAATTTTAGAAAGATCAGAAGTCAGGCGTTCTGTGGCTTCAATGCGTGAAATGTTTTCTTCCTGAAGGGTTGGACGTCTATGAAAAGACGTGGAAAAGTGCAGGGTGGTATCATCAGTGTAGGACAAGAAGTTTGGCTTAGAAGGTCCTTGATGAATAATAAGAAGAGAGTGGGTGGCAGGACAGAACCCTGAAGAACACAACAGTTAATAGATTTAGGATAAAAACAGTGACCGTCTACCACAGCAGCAATAGAATGGTCAGAAAGAAAACTTGAGATGAAGTTACAGAGAGAAGGATAGAAGCCGTAGGAAGCTAGTCTGGAAATCAAAGCTATGAGCCAGACTCTATCAAAAGCTTTTGACATGTCCAAAGCAACAGCAAAAGTTTCACCAAAGTCTCTAAAAGAGGATGACCAAGACTCAGTAAGGAAAACCAGAAGATCACCAGTAGAGCGGCCTTGACAGTACCCATACTTGCGATCAGATAGAAGTGAAGTGATGTTTAAGAATCTTCTTGTTGAGGACAGATTAAAAAACTTGAGATAGGCATGAAATTAAAGCAATAGGACGGTAGTTTGAGGGATTAGAACGATCACTCTTTTTAGGAACAGGCTGAATGTAGGCAAACTTCCAGCAAGATGGAAAGGTAGATGTTGACAGACAGAGCTGAAAGAGTTTGACTAGGCAAGGTGCAAGCACGGAGGCACAGTTTCGGAGAACAATAGGAGGGACCCCGTCAGGTCCATAAGCCTTCCGAGGATTTAGGCCAGTGAGGGCATAGAAAACATCATTGCGAAGAATTTTAAAAGGTAGCATGAAGTAGTCAGAGGGTGGAGGAGAGGGAGGAACAAGCCCAGAATCGTCCAAGGTAGTTTTTAACAAAGGTTTGAGCGAAGAGTTCAGCTTTAGAAATAGATGTGATAGCAGTGGTGCCATCCGGTTGAAATAAAGGAGGGAAAGAAGAAGCAAAGTTACTGGATATATATATACATATATATATATATACGAGGTGTGTCATTAAAGTTCCAGGACTGGTGTCCTAAAAGATGAATTTCAAACCCAAGCCACAAACCACCATATTTCCCCTTCAAAGTAATCCTTCTGGAGTATACAACTGCGCTCCCAACCCTCTACAGTCACTAATCTTTTTCTTACGTGCTTTTAAAATCATGTCCTCTGTTGCAGGTCGTTTAACAATGAGCGCTGAACAGCGAACAAACTTGAAGTTTTTGGTGCAGTTGGGGAAAACGCCGTCAGAAGCACTGGGTATGCTGCAAAAAGTGTACGGGGATGAGACAATGTCACGCTCACGTGTTTTTGAGTGGTGCAAGAGGTTTCAAAGACGGCCGGGAGGACGTGGAAGATGACCCCAGGAGTGGAAGACCCTCAACGAGCAGGAATGAGGCCAATGTTGAGCGTGTCAAGCAGATGGTTGCGTGACGATCGTCGGTTGACTGTTCGAAAGATCGCAGATGAGCTTGGCATGAACCACAACAGCGTGTGGAAGATTATCACTGAAGATCTGGGCATGCGGAAAGTCTGTGCGAAGATGGTGCCGAGACTCCTGAACGATGACCAGAAGGGACGACGCATGCAGGTGTGTCAGGACATCCTCGAGCGTCTGGAAACTGAACCAGACTTGCTCAGGAGAGTCATCACCGGCGATGAGTCCTGGGTATTTGAGTACGACCCGGAGACCAAACGCCAGAGCCTTCAATGGAAGAGTCCGGCGTCGCCACGGCCGAAGAAAGCAAGGCAGTCCAGGTCCAGCTTCAAGGTCATGTTGATCGCTTTCTTCGATGTGAGGGGCATCGTCCACTGCGAGTTCTTGCCACAGGGCCAGACAGTCAACCAACATGTGTACAAAGAAGTACTGCGGCGTCTGCTTCGTGCAGTGCGCGAGAAGAGGCGGGAGTTGTGGCAGGGGCAACTCGTGGCTGCTTCACCACGACAATGCGCCTGCTCACAATGCCCTGAGCATCAGAGAGTTCTTGGCCAAGAAGAACATCGCCGTGCTGGAGCAACCGCCCTACTCACCTGACCTCGCTCCGTGCGACTTCTTCCTCTTCCCCAAGCTCAAGGAGGTCATGAAGGGGACCCGTTTTGATGATGCGGACGACATCAAAAAGGCCGTGACGACGGAGCTGAGGAGCATCCCGCAAGAATCCTTCCAGCAGTGCATGCAAGCCTGGCAGAGAAGGATGGACAAGTGCATGCGGTGCCAGGGGGATTACTTCGAAGGAGATAACCTATAGTTTGTAGCCTGGATGTGAAATAAAACTTGTGTGGCACCAGTCCTGGAACTTTAATGACACACCTCGTATATATATATATATATATATATATATATATATATATATATATATATATATATATATATATATATATATATATATATATATATATATATATATATATATATATATATATATATATATATATATATATATATATATATATATATATATATATATATATATATATATATATATATATATATATATATATATATATATATATATATATATATATATATATATATATATATATATATATATATATATATATATATATATATATATATATATATATATATATATATATATATATATATATATATATATATATATATATATATATATATATATATATATATATATATATATATATATATATATATATATATATATATATATATATATATATATATATATATATATATATATATATATATATATATATATATATATATATATATATATATATATATATATATATATATATATATATATATATATATATATATATATATATATATATATATATATATATATATATATATATATATATATATATATATATATATATATATATATATATATATATATATATATATATATATATATATATATATATATATATATATATATATATATATATATATATATATATATATATATATATATATATATATATATATATATATATATATATATATATATATATATATATATATATATATATATATATATATATATATATATATATATATATATATATATATATATATATATATATATATATATATATATATATATATATATATATATATATATATATATATATATGTATATATATATCCAGTAACTTTGCTTCTTCTTTCCCTCCTTTATTTCAACCGGATGGCACCACTGCTATCACATCTATTTTATATATATATATATATATATATATATTTTATATATATATATACATATATATATATATATATATATATATATATATATATATATATATATATATATATATATATATATATATATATATATATATATATATATATATATATATATATATATATATATATATATATATATATATATATATATATATATATATATATATATATATATATATATATATATATATATATATATATATATATATATATATATATATATATATATATATATATATATATATATATATATATATATATATATATATATATATATATATATATATATATATATATATATATATATATATATATATATATATATATATATATATATATATATATATATATCAGTTAATCAGTCGTTATTAAATGACTGGCTGTACCATATCTTTTTCTTTTTTGTTTTATTTCCACTGGAGCTTGCAGTAGAAGAATCACTCATTTATGCCACTTATCAATCCACCCGTTTATGACCGCGATCTACACCAAACTGGAGGAACCCACTTCAGCTCTCGCCCGGAACTAGTTGTGAACGACTCCTGTACTGACCGCGAACGAAACTTGTCTTACTGCTCGTGCTGCTCGTAAACAAACATTATAAAAAACGGAGAGTATGAAATTCATTTAACGGTACACTTCGAAAGATCAAATCAGGTAGGAAAAAATATAAATAAATAAATAAATAAACAAAAAATAAACACATTTTTTTTCTTTTTTTCATGAAAAACTAGATTTGTTGGATTTTAAGAAAATAAACTACAAGACTCCAAGCTGGAAGCAAAACTACAAGATCTAGTAGGAAAACACAAGGAGTGGCGACACTGCTCGCTTTTCTTCCACCAAGACCCCAATCAACTGTTGGCGACCGGAGCGCCATCTGTTACTATCTAAACTCACTAGTCGATTCCTCCAGCCCTCCTATTGAGGTCGTATATCCTCTTATGTAGAATCTTTGGTTGGGACGTGTCTTTTTAAATTGGCGTCTCAAAATATATTGCTATACGGGTACGCGGTAAGCCGAGAGTCTGCTTTGTAGCCTCACATGGGAAGGAAGTGTTTAATTAACCACTGTGATTTCTCCTGCCAACACCAGCCTTTACCTGCATATCCATTGTGGATGACCTGAGTCAACCCGGACACCGGATTCATGTGACTTGGTAAGTCCGATACTGTGATAATAGCCAATAATCCTGACAAGAAGTGACGCATCTTGGGTAAAGTCAGTGGCCGAGTGAATCGGGACAGGTAAGATCCTACCAGTTTTGTAATAATATCAAGACAAATTTTGTTCATAACTACCTTTACCTGCGGGCGTGGATCACCGATGACACAGAGATGAATACAATATTAACTTTACATAAGACAATGAATGAAACGCAACTCACAAATTTGCAATATTTTGTGCTGCAAATTGTAATATGCCATACATATACAAACGTACAGTAGTTAATGCCGTAATAACGTCTGCCTTGCTTTATGGTGCAGAAACATGACTAGTAAATCACCCGAAGAGGTTGATATTCCAGTATAATAAGAGCTGTGAGATATTTATTGAGTGTAAGGAAATGTGCTAGTCCCGATTTACGAGTATGTCTGAATCAGGCATACAGCTTGTACAAGATGTGATAGCCAGCAGGAGACGGACTTTTTTTTTTATTTAAGTTGAGAATGCCAAATAACGAGGAACCGTTCTATATCGTTTATGAACTACGCAAAGAGGCTAATGCCACGAGGTACAGATTCGTAGCACAAGCCCTGCGATACGGGTGTTACAGAAATCCACTAGAAGTCAAGAGAAGAGTCAGAGAAAACCCTCCATCAGCTTCTATGTATGTAACTTACAGAATATAATTAACCCCCAATTATCTGTGCACCTAGTCTATACGAGCACAGAGTTCGTTCCTGATCACAAGCGACCAGCGCTGGCCAGGCTCCGCCTAGTGTCTCACGATCTGAAGACTGAGACAGGCAGGCGGAACGGAATACCGGCTGTGCTCGTGTGATGAGAATGTAGTACAGGATAAGTCACATGTTCTCTTGGATTGTTTTCTGTCCAGAAACTGCAGGGCTAGATATAACACACTAGATTTTAGAATTTTATGTAAACTAATGGAGAGAGATGAAGTCATTTATTATCATTATTATTCTTTTTTCTTTTCTTGCCATCATCGGGAGATGGCGTGTCCTGCAAAGGCCCACGCCATAAAGGTCATGGATATTTTTTTTTGTTTTGACAAAGGACAAACTCGGATTCTTACCGTCATATTGGTGAATGATTTTCCCACACTGTAATTTTGAGCATTAACTAATGTGATAATTTTTATTATATATATATATATATATATATATATATATATATATATATATATATATATATATATATATATATATATATATATATATATATATATATATATATATATATATATATATATATATATATATGCATGAAGTACTAAAAATGTACTCATAGATATAAGGATATATAACTTTATGCTTTTATCTGCACAAAATTTTAATTGTGGGTTGCATTTTTTTTTTTTTAATCTTTTTTAGATGGGGGAACATAACTATATAGAAATTTTGTTTTTTATCGGTTTAATATTTGCACATTGTTTTACTTAACTGTTTGGTAGAGGGAGACAGACGTATTTGAAATTATGTTTTATCTCGACAAATTTATTGAGAAGTTTATTGTACTTGTATTGTTTTATTGTGTCTGCTTTATCATCTTACGTACACGATTGTAAATAAGAAAATTTTGTCAATAAGCTAATAATAATATGTCCTTTACTAATAATCTTGACCGAAAACCTTACATTTCATCTATAGCTAAAGCAGTTTCCTTGTAGTTAGGTGTTCTGCGTCGTCTCCGCCAGTTTCCCCCGCCTCCAGGATACTATGTACAGGGATCTTATCCATGGAGATGTTTCACTCACACTGTTATGCTAAACAGGATGGAATCAAAATTCGTCTTATCACCTTTCCTGAAAATGACCTTTCAGCCCCTCTCTCATTGCTGCAGTTTTGCTGTATTTTACCGCTATTTTCAAGCTTACTGCTCATCTGATGATACTAACTTCATTCCTCTCCTCCTCCTGCTGCCTTGCTGCACAAGGCTTTTTACTTTCTCTCATTCCCTATTCTATCCGCCACCCTAATGGATGAGTAAACCAGCATTTACATTTTTTGATCCCTTTCACTGGTAAACTCTGGAACTCACTGCCTGCTTCTGATTTTCTCACTTTCTACGACTTGAACTTTTCTAGAGGGAGGTTTCAAAACATCTCTAATTTTGGTTAAACCTTCTGGCTCTCCTTTATCGACTGGCACCTGGATTGGTTTATATATATATATATATATATATATATATATATATATATATATATATATATATATATATATATATATATATATATATATATATATATATATATATATTGCTCATGGCCACTTTCCCTCACATGAATAAAAAAAAAAAAAGAAGAGAGGGAAAATAGCGTCGTTCCCAAGATGATACTTCCCAAAACATAGATAAGGTGCGTAGATTTTTTTTCTCTTTGCCTGATGATGGCCACCAGTAATGATCCAACATTTTAACATTTGGTTTGATAACACACAGATGACGTAAAGGATTTTTTTTCTCTAGCAGAATGATTTATTTGTATAAAATTAAGTCATTTGGTGAATTTGGCAGTATTTCCAGGGGATTCCGAAGGAAGAAAGGTCATGGATATTTTTTTTTGTTTTGACAAAGGACAAACTCGGATCCTTACCGTCATATTGGTGAATGATTTTCCCACACTGTAATTTCACTACATAACTTTTGAGCATTAACTAATGTGATAATTTTTGTTTTGCTTGATATTTCTGAACTTCATTACCTACCAAGGAATGTTGAAAAAAAAAAAAAAAAAACTATATGGCAGCTTATCAACTTCCGCCCAATTTGACATTTCAAATTACATGGTATTAACGAATTCCATTATGTGTTTTGAAAGCTCTGAAAACATTTCGCGATGGGAAATAGTTGATATTAACTACTATATAACATCAGGTCTTTGAATCAATTTGTGAGTGGTACCTGTGCACGCCTGTTCGAAGTATGGAAGGAAGAGGGAACGAGACATGCATTCGAGTTGCCTGCGTTATGGTAAGTTTATCTTTTTTTGAAAAAAAAAAAAATAATAAATTCCTGTCGTCGTGTTATTGTGAAAAAAATTACATATATATATATATATATATATATATATATATATATATATATATATATATATATATATATATATATATATATATATATATATATATATATATATATATATGCATATGTTGTCTGACCATTAACTGTGGACGTAAATAGAGGGTCGTTGACGACATAGGATTATGAAAGGTTTATAAAGTGTTAAATATAGTCATTTAAGAGAGGACAGCCCAAGACAGAAGTTGCGTGTAACGTAAAAAAAAAAAAAGTGGGATCCTCATAAGAACAACAGGAACAATAATAATAATAATAATAATGATGATAATGATAATAATAATAATAATAATAATAATAATAATAATAATAATAATAATAATAATAATAATAATAATAATAATAATAATAATAACAAAAATAATAATGATAATAATAAAGAAAAAATAACAATAATAATAGGTTGCTCTACGTAAAAAACGTATCATGCACGAGTAGCTCATTTCTACTGAGTACCTATCGTTATATGTGGGGAACAGTAGATTACAAAATAAACCTGACTTATCGTTATAGTTCTCCGGAACTAGCTTACTGGTTTATCATTTAAATAATATTTCTTGCTGAAATAGGTTGAAAAAAAAAAAATGAATGTAGCAGTTTATAAACTAAAAAAAAGAAAAAGAAAAAAAACAAATGTAAATAAATTGCTAAAACAAATTGACCCAGTTATTCCATCTTTCGTAGCTTATCTATGTTTATTTTAATCAATGTGTTTATTCGTAACATATAATGCTCGAGAAAATTCAGATTTCGATAAAATTTGAAAAAAAAAAATATTATAAATATTTAAAAATACTATGTTTATGAACTTTTGTATACTATTATTGAAAGCAAATCCATTTCTCTTAAGTATTATATATATGTATATATATATATATATATATATATATATATATATATATATATATATATATATATATATATATATATATATATATATATATATATATATATATATATATATATATATATATATATATATATTCACTATTGATATAGTGAATATTTTCTTATCACAGTTCATGCCACACATAATCGTCAGTGCCAGCAAGACGAATCCTGTCGTGAATGGCACTCTTCTGGAATTTTTTGAGGCTGTTGGCAGGACAATTGGCCGATGGTTAGTGAATGTTTTATGTTTTTTTTTTATTGCACTTATACATTAAATTTCTTATTATAGTTATTGAATTTAATACAGGAGATCATGACTAAAGTAGTGATAGTAACTGAAAAGAAGTAAAAGTGGTAGTAATTGTAAAGAGGATTATGAGTTTCGAGAGATGTTAAAGTGGGAGGAGGAGTGGGAAGAGTAAGAGATGAGGAGAAAGAAGAGGAGAAAAAGGAGAACAAGAAAGAACAAAAAAGCAAATAATATGATTCCACTGTACTCGCTTGAATATGGTACTCCGCTTTACTGATAGTCTTTGCTAATGTCGCTAACCTTTACTTCGGCAGAAACATTTCATATAGGTAATCCAGGATTGATTTTTCAGTACTATTATTTATATAATTACTTAGTCATATCGTCCGATTGAAAGCAGGTGGTAATTGTAATATATGAATGAAAAGACGAGTTCATAATAGTTCCTTTTATAAATAAGAACTGGATAAAATAGATTGCAACATCATAAGATCATTACGATAATTATTCCCAGTGAGATCTAAACCGCAGGATCAGGGGTGCTGTGAATTTATCATTAAACCCAGCTGTGACCTCATTGAACGTTTCCCTTTGTGTCTCACAACACAAGGGGGAAGTCACAGCTGCCCTCTAAAGACAACTCTCCTCCTTCACACAAAACTACATGCACTTAATAACACACACACCCCGCACTCTAAAAATCAAAATTGTCATGGCGACTCCTACACCAGCCTTGAAGGCCCCATCTGAGGAGGGGACCACAAATGTCCCCAGGTCGGACTGCCCATCTGACAACGACCCTAAGTGTCTTCACACCCCCCTCTTCTTCATTAACTTCTGCAACATTCCCGGTCTAAGATCTAATTTTCAATTTCTAGAACACCACCTCTCCTCTTCTAAACCTCATCTTCTTTTCCTCACTGAAACTCAGGTATCTCAGGTGGCTAATGTCAGGCAACTGACATTAGCCCCTTTTCTGTTCCCTCCTACTTTTCTATCCTCATTTTCAATCCAAAGCAACAAGAAAGCAACCCAATGCAAATCACAATCCGCATCTTGCGATTTCAAATCGCAAAGATGTTGCGACTTAACCTGCTCTCGTGCTCACGCTCTTAAATCTTCCGAGTTTTCCACCATCGGGCTACGACTACAGAGTTACTCTCAAACTAAATTTATCTGTGTTGTATACCTCTCACCTAACTCCTCTGACTATAAGAATATCTTTGACTACTTAACTTCCAAAATGGAGCACATTCTGACTCTCTTTCCTTTTGAAGAGATCTCCATTCTTGGAGACTTCAATGTTCACCACCTTCTTTGGCTTTCCTATCCCTTCACTGACCATCCTGGTGAACTAGCTTTTAACTTTGCTAATCTTCACTACCTAAAGCAATTGGTGCAACACCCTACTCGTATTTCTGACCGTCTTGGAGATACGCCCAACATTCTTGATCTTTTCCTGACCTCTAATCTTTCTGCTTATGCTGTCATCCTCTCTTCCCCGTTGGGCTCCTCCGATCACAATCTCATATATCCTATCGCTCCAATCCCTCCTCAGGATCTCCTTAAGCGGAGGTGCTTCTTGCGTTTTGACTCTGCTTGTTGGGGGGACCTGAGGAGGTATTTTGCTGATTTTCCTTGAAATGACTACTGCTTCCTTATCAGAGACCCATCTTTGTGTGCTGAGCGCATAACAGAGGTGATAGTGTCTGGCATGGAGGCGTACATTCCTTACTCTTTTTTTTGGACTAAACCCTCCAAACTCTGGTTTCACACAGCTTGTTCTCGTGCTATACATGATAAAGAGGTAGCCCACAAATGGCCTTTCATCATCAGAATCTCATGCACTTTATATTTCTGCCCGGAACCATGCCAAGTTTGTTCTTCAACTAGCCAAAAACTCCTTCATTATGGAAAGTGTCAAAATCTTTCAAGATTTAACTCCCCTCGTGACTTCTAGCCAAAAACATCTCTAATAATTTTGCTTCTATCCCTCCTTTATTTCAACCGAATGGCACCACTGATATCACATCTATCTCTAAAGCTGAACTCTTTGCTCAAACCTTTGCTAAAAACTCTTCCTTGGACGATTCAGGGATTGTTCCTCCCTTTTCTCCACCCTGTGACTACTTTATGCTACCTATTAAAATTCTTCACAATGATGTTTTCCATGCCCTCGCTGGCCTAAACCCTCGGAAGGCTTATGGACCTGATGCGGTCCCTCCTATTGTTCTCCGAAACTGTGCCTCCGTGCTTGCACCTTGTCTAGTCAAACTCTTTCAAATCTATGTCTCAACATCTACCTATCCTTCTTGCTGGAAATTTGCTTACATTCAGCCTGTTCCTTAAAAGGGTGACCGCTCTAATCCCTGAAACTACCGTCCCATTGTTTTAATTTCCTTCCTATCTCAAGTTTTTTAATCTATCCTCAACAGGAAGATTCTTAAACATCTATCAATTCACAACCTTCTATATGATCGCCTGTATGGGTTCTGTCAAGGCCGCTCTACTGGTGATCTGGCTTCCCTTACAGAATCTTGGTCATCCTTTTTTAGAGATTTTGGTGAAAGTTTTGCTGTTACCTTTGATATATTAAAACTTTTTGATAGAGTCTGGTACAAAGTTTTGATTTCCAAACTAGCCTCCTACGGCTTCTACCTTTCTCTCTGTAACTTCATCTTAAGTTTCCTTTCTGATCGTTCTATTGCTGCTGAATTTATTACTAACAGCGGTGTTCCTTAGGATTCTGTCATGTTACCCACTCTAAACCAGACTTTCTGTCCTATCCAATCCTAAGCTGATGATACCACCCTGTACTTTTCCACGTCTTTTCATAGTTGTTCAGCACTTCAGGAAGTAAATATTTCACTCAGGGAAGCCACAGAACGCCTGACTTCTGATCTTTCTAAAATTTCTGATTAGGGCAGAGCAAACTTGGTATTGTTCAGTTTTTTCAGTAGTTCTTTCATCTATCAACGCACTGTACCCCTTTTCTACACTGAAAAGTCTGTCTGTCCTTTACTTATAATCTGAACTCGAAACTTCACATCTTATCTCTAGCTAAAACAGCATCCATGAATTTAGGTGTTCTGAGACGTCTCCGCCAGTTTTTTTTCACGCTCCCCCCGGCTGCTAATTCTGTACAAGGGCCTTATCCGTCTATATATCGAGTATGCTTCACACGTCTGGGGAAATTCCTCTCATACCGCTCTTCTAGACAGGGTGGAATCAAAAACTTTTCGTCTCATCAACTCTTCTTTTCTAACTGACTGTCTTCAACCTCTCTCTCATCGCCGCAGTGTTGCATCTCTAGCTATCTTCTACCACTATTTTCATGCCAACTGCTCTTCCAAGCTTGCTAACTGCATGCCTCCCCTCCTCCTGTGTCCTCGTTGCACAAGACTTTCTTCTTTCCCTCTCCCTTATTCTGTCTACCTTTCTAAGGCAAGAGTTAACCAGTCATTCACGCCTTTCTCTGGTAAACTCTGGAACTCCCTGCCTGCTTCTTTATATCCAGCTTCCTATGACTTAAATTCCTTCAAGAGGGAGGTTTCAAGACACTTATCCTTCAATTTTTGACTACCGATTTGGACCTTTTTTTTTTTCTATTCTCTCTATTCGCAAAAAAAAAAAAGTAACGAAATTAGACAGACAAAACGTTACAGAAAAAGTCACAACATAACATTTATTTTAATGGTTCGATGATTGTTTAAACCAATTTAAAACATTACAACGGTCAAACTTTAAGATTAAAACAAAAACATTTAATATTAATACAGTTTTCAGTTAAACAATCCTAAGCTAAAATACTAGATAAACCAGTTGACACATCTACCGTTTATTTTAACATTTAATGGAACACAATGCAACGTTTGAACAACCTTTTCTTCTTTACCGTCAGTCAACATGTAAGTTATGCAATCGCTAATGTATTCAGATATTTTGAGGTTTAACACGTCTTTATGCTTGCGTGCCAACAGCATTTTGTTGCATGTTGTTCTCTCTGCAGACTCATCTCTTCGAAACCATTTGATGAACCGCTAAACTGATGGGTAGTAGTTTCCTACAAAGCTGTAAAACTACTACTCCAGCTTCACAAAACTTATTTACTCGGCAGTATCCACTGACGGTCGAAGCAATTCAACAAATCTTCCACTTCATAAAGATTTTCTGACAAATGGATTTTCTGGCAGACTGACTCGAAGATACTGATCTGTTTTGAGGGTTCAATCAAGGTTTCATGTGTTATTTTATAAATCGGCGAGATACATTTAAGCAGCAGTTCCTGTTTGTCTGCCATCTTGTACAGAAAGGCGTTTCCATCCTAAGCTTCCACATTCTTCGTTAATAAAGGAGTTTACTTATACCCAAGCTCTAATTAACTACAGTAACAAGACATCATATGATGTCTTCTTCGATGTCTTTAAGTGGCTAGTGGTCTGCAGAGTGGCCACGTGGAAAGTCAGTCTCAGAGTTCTTGACTCTCTTACGATCGATTTTTATGCTGAATCTGCACTTAAACTTAATCTCCAAGTACATTTAAGAACATAAGAACCTAGAAAGTAAGGGAAGCTGCAAGAAACCACCAGGCTTACAGTCCCTGTATAAAATATATCTACCTATTTACACCTATCATCCCCATCCATAAATCCGTCAATTCTTCTCTTAAAGATCCCTAATGTTTTAACACTATCAACTTGATTTCTGAGTCCATTCCTTTCATCTACCACTCTCATCTGAGAACCAATTTCTTCCTATCTTTTTTTTTTTATTGTTCAAGCTTTTTTTTTTTTTTTTACGTAGGAAGGACACTGGCCAAGGGCAACAAAAATCTAATAAAGAAAAAATGCCCACTGAAATGCCAGTCCCATAAAAGGGTCAAAGCAGTGGTCAAAAATTGAAGGATAAGTGTCTTGAAACTCCCTCTTGAAGGAATTCAAGTCATAGGAAGGTGGAAATACAGAAGCAGGCAGGGAGTTCCAGAGTTTACCAGAGAAAGGGATTAATGATTAAGAATACTAGTTAACTCTTGCCTTAAAGAGGTGGACAGAATAGGGGTGAGAGAAAGAAGAAAGTCTTCTGCAGCGAGGCCGCGGAAGGAGGGGAGGCATGCAGTTAGCAAGATCAGAAGAGCAGTTAGCATGAAGATAGCGGCAGAAGACAGCTAGAGATGCAACATTGCGGCGGTGAGAGAGAGGCTGAAGACAGTCAGTTAGAGGAGAGGAGTTGATGAGACGAAAAGCTTTTGATTCCACCCTGTCTAGAAGAGCAGTATGAATGGAACCCCCCCAGACATGTGAAGCATGTTCTGGTTGCTGATCCTAAGAATATTGCTTACGTCTCCCTTGCCATAATCCTTATACCACATAAAGACTTCGATCAGGTCCCCTCTTAACAATTTAAGAACATCAATCTCGCCTCGTAAGGAATATTCCTCATCCTCTGTATCCTTTTAGTCATCCTTCTTTGTACTGATTCTAATAGACCTCTATTCTTCCTCTAATGTGGGGACCGGAACTGCACAGCGTAGTCTAGATAAGGTTTGACCAGCGCCAAATATAACTTTAACATTACTTCTGGCCTTCTACTTATACACACTCCTAAAAATGTATCCTAATACCCGATTTTGCCCTGTTTCTGGCCTCTATGCTTTGCTTTCTTAGACGGAGTTCAGAGTTAACTATAACTCCTAAATCGTTTTCGTACCATAAACCTACCAGAGTTTCGTTATTTATTGTGTGGGTTTCCTCTACCTACGCTAAGTACTTTGCATTTGTTGATATTAAACTACATTTAACATCTGGCCGTCCATTCTTTAATCCTATCTAAATCTGCCTGCAAAGCGATGGCATCCGATTCTGATCTAATTAATCTATCTTCATGTCATCCGAAAATTTACTAATATCACTACTAATTCCAATATCCAAGCCATTGATATATATTAAAAACAACAATGGTCCTAATACTGATCCCTGTGGCACCCCACTAATTATATGACCCGACTCGGATTCAAAGCCGTTTATTACAACTCTGTCGCCTGTCGCTTAGCCATGACCTTATCCGGCCTAACACCTTCCCATCTATCTCGTGTGCACTAACCTCTCTCAGGAGCCGCTGATATAGGATATAGATATAGGATGGCATAAGTATCAGCATTATCTGCTGGCACGTACACTTTACTGTAAAAACTTAAAACGGTCGTCAGGCAAGACGACCTTGTCGTGAAGCCATGCTGTGACTGATTTACCAAATTATGTTTGTCTAAATGCTCCCTAGTGTTCTTCGCTATTATTGACTCCATTATTTTACCCACAACAGAAGTTAAGCTGACAGGTCTATAATTGGACGTTAAAGTTTTATCTCCTTTCTTAAAGATAGGTACTACGTTTGCCTGCTTCCACATTATTGGTACCTCGCCTGACTCAAGTGTTTTCCTAAAGACAGAAACTAACGGCTCACTAATAAACTTTTTGCATTCCTTAAGTACTGTGGGATATATTTCATCTGGTCCTGGTGTCTTGAACTTTTTTTAGCCTATATATCTCCTGTTCCACCATCTCCTTAGTTATGGAAATATGTCACCTTCTCATTCTCATCTCCTCTAAACATATGTTCACTATTCGGCATATTCTGCATGTTTTCCTGGGTGAAGACAGTTAAAAAATAATCATGCAGAATTTAAGTAATTTCCTCCCCAGGACTGACCAGCTCCCCATCTGCTGCCTTTAATGGATCTATAGCTTCCGTATTCTTGGTCCTATATACCTAATAAAATCCCTTGTGATTCGTCTTCGCTTGGCTGGCTACCTTTAATTCATAATTGCCTTTAGTTTTCTTCGTTAACTTCCCTACTGTTCTAACTAATTCATCGTATTGTGGGATTAAAACCTCTTCCCCTGCCTTTAATCTCTTATATATACTTATCTTCCACCCTATATAGTGGTTTAACCTAACAGTCATCCATTTATGGTAGTTTTTCTGTGATCTTATTGCTCTATAGCTGATGTTTGCTAACTGTAATGTATGCAATTTATCTACGAAACATTTATACAACTCATCTACATTTACTTCACCTAATCCTCTTATCTCGGCCCCTTCCATCCTCGCCAGTCCTTCATCTATTCGCCTCGATCTCATATCTCCCATCTCAGCATAACCTAATCCTCCACCATACTCACACATATCTCCCCCTCTCTCCCTCCTCCGACCATTCCGGACACTTCTTTCTTCCTTGCCTCACATCACCTCTCTCATCATGGCTTATCTCTCTCAACTTCGTCCCGGACCTGACCTCACCCTACGTCCCAGCAAAACATATTACATGCTATTTACCAATAAGCCCATAAATATACTGCCACCTCTGTTTTATCATGATAAGATTATTAATAGAACTAATCACCATAACTTACTAGGAATAACCTATGATGAAAATATGACTTTCAAACCACACATATCAAATCTCATGCTGAAATTATCCAGGATTGTTTCCCTCCTGTACCAGATTAAAGATTTAGTTCCACAATATGTACTTATAATTTTATACAATGCACATGTTTTACCACACTTACAGTACTGCATACCTATCTGGTGCAACACCTATCCAACACACCTGATACCACTCTTCAGATTGCAAAAAAAAATAATTAGAATCATAACATTCAGTGACTATTTTGCTCATACACAACTTCTTTTCAAAGAGACAAATATATTGAAGTTATTTGATATTAATAAAGTGCAAATTGGAATTCAGATGTACGAACAAATTAAAGACAAAAACAATACAGCTATAAGACATCAACATAACTATCCTACACGTGCTCGAGACAACCTCTCCATACCACTTCACCACCTAACGATATTTCAACATTCATTATCTTATACTGGCCCAAAAACATGGAATTCGATTCCAGAACACATTAGATTATTACCCACAATACTTTCATTTAAAAATTTAAATTGCTATTCAAAAATATATTTAATCTATGTTTTAACTCATGCAAAGTATAATAAAGTGTTTCAAGTGTTTCAAGTGTTTCCGTTTCCAGTCAACTCCTTGGAGGTACCTTTTAAATCCCTCAAAATCTGCTTTCCTAAAGTCAGGTATTTTACTAGTGTTTTTGCTTCTAAAAATTTCCTCACATTTTAATATGTACCTAATTTTCCAATGGTCACTGTTACCTAGCGGTCCTCCAACCTCTACCTGCGTGACTGCTTCCTCCCTGTTAGTTAGAATTAAATCTAGAATATTGTTCCCCCTTGTGGGTTCTACGATTACCTGTTTTAAAAAATTATCCTGAATTGCCTTAAGAAATTCCTTAAGAAATTCCTTGTTATCCATCATCAGGCTCCAGTCGATACTCCTAAAATTAAAATCTCCTACCACACATA
This sequence comes from Scylla paramamosain, assembly GCF_035594125.1. Lineage (NCBI taxonomy): Eukaryota > Metazoa > Arthropoda > Malacostraca > Decapoda > Portunidae > Scylla > Scylla paramamosain. The sequence goes on along the minus strand of NC_087166.1, from coordinate 17,716,573 downwards.
CCTGACTGTACCTGCCTGCTCTATTTATTCCCTGCCATAGTGTGATGTTTATTTCCTTTCTACTGTTCGGTGGCCTGTACACTAATCCCAGTAGTACTGACTGTGATCCTTCCTTAATATCTGCCCATATCGACTCTGTTTTGCTATTTGTTTTAATTATATTGTTAATACAGCACTGTAATGTGTCTCAAACGTATAACACGACGCCGCCTCCTCTCCTATTTTCCCTGTTTTTATAAAATAGTGTATATCCATCTATCTTAACCTCTAGACTAACTACTTGTCCTGCTATATCTAACCAAGTTTCTGTTAAAGGAATGATATCTTGGTTCTCTACACACGCCATTCCTCTGAACAATTCTATTTTATTTTAAAATACTTCTACAATTTGTGTAATGAACACTTGAGCTATTTATCACCTTTTCAGAGCTAGTTACCTTTCTAGATTTAATTAATTTGACCTTCATTTTGACCTCAGAATCCCTTCCTCCCTCCTGACTAACGAAAAAAGCGCTGGAGTGTAATTATCTCCCGCTCGAGTGTTCCGGCCAAAACCCGAACACCCTGGCGTGATAAATGCATTCCATCTCTGGCGTACAAGGTGTCCCTACCATAGAAGAGGTCCCAGTTATCGATGAACGTCCATCCATTACTCTTACAATGATTCGCGATCCTGCGATTCACTGCAATAGCTCTGACAGCCACTCAGCACCAAATCTCCTCCTCGGCAAAACGCCCCATACCACAGGGATCCCTACCTTGTCCCTAATACTATCCAAAGCATGCCTAAACCTCCCGAACAGCTCCTCACTCCTGACCTTACCAAGGTCATTCCTTCCTACGCTGAGAAAAACAATGGGCTTGGTCCCATCATTTTCCAAGCACGTAACTAGCCTATAAGCTGCCTTCCCTATCCCAGCACCTGACAAACATACCCTCAACCTACGCTTCCTAGCTCTGGCACAAAACACACTATCCAAGTGCCTAACCTGACTATCACCAAGCACAAGCACTCTACCTTGGGGCAGGCTAACTACGTCTGCCCCCTCCTTTTCCTTGTCTCCTGCCACGTCCACCTCCTCCGTTACTCCCTCCAGCACACTGAAAGGGTTCTTCGTCTCCACGCAAGGCGCCTTGAAAACCTTCAACCTCTTGGCGCCCCTGCACACAACCGACCACTGCTCCATCGCCTCACTAGGTAAGGTGACGGTAGGGCACGACCCTCCCACAGGTGATGCGACCCTCTCACAGAACTTAGCCTGCAGGTCTGAGATCCTCTCACGAAACTCAGCCTGCACCTCCGAGATCCTTCAATGGAACTCAGCCCTCACCTCTGAAACCTTCGCAACGAAGGGCTCGAGAACAGGAGAGCTAACACAACCAGAACACTCAGCAATACAAGGCGCCATGTCTATACTAGCCAGCTATAGCGTCAAGTCACTGCTCACTAAACGCGTCTGTTCGCTAGGAACCCTGACTTCATTATTTCGTCCCCAAGTTAAACTGCTCTTCTGGTATCGACCCTATGTATCTTGGCACTCCCCTCAACTTCGCGGTCTTAAGTAAAGGACAGACCGAGAATGTTCAGTGTAGAAGAGGGGAACAGCTGAGTATCATTGAAGAAGAGAGAATAGTTATCTGGAAGGCTGTGTAGAGTTGACAGATAGAGGAATTGAGTTTTTGAGGCTTTGAACAACACTAAGTTTGCTCTGCCCCAATCAGAAATTTTAGAGAGATCCGAAGTCAGGCGTTCTGTGGCTTCCTTGCATGAATTGTTTACTCCCTGAAAGGTTGGACGCCTAAGAAAAGTCGTGGAAAAGTGCAGGGCAGTATCATTAGCATAAGAAGTTTGGTTTACAAGATCACTGATGAATAATAGGAAGAGTGGGTGACAAGACAGAACCCTGAGGAACACTGTCTACCACAGCAGCAATAGAACGATCAGAAAGGAAAGTAGATGAAGTTACAGAGAAAAGGACCGAATCTGTAGGGGAGCAATTTGGAAATGAAAGCCTTGTGCCAGACTCTATCAAAAGGTTTTGCTATGTCTAAGGGTAATGCAAAAGTTTCACCAAAATCTCTTAAAGAGGACTAAGTAAGGGAAGCCAGAAGATCACAAGTAGAACGGCCTCGACGGAACACATACTGCCGATCAGATAGAAATTTTATGAAGTGACAGATGTTTAGGAATCTTCCTGTTAACGACAGATAAAAAAAAAATAAATAAATAAAAATAAATAAATAAAATAGAGAGTGGCAGGAAATTAAAGTAATAGGACGGTGGTTTGAGGGATTAAGACGGTCACACATTTTACGAACAGGTTGAATGTAGGCAAACTTCCAGCAAGAAGGAAAGGTAGATGTTGACAGACAGAGCTGAAAGAGTTTGACTAGGCAAGGTGCAAGCACGGAGGCACAGTTTCGGAGAATAATAGGAGGGACCTATCAGTAGCACTGATGGAATAACAGGATAGGATACGAAAGCAAGGCAATCATCGGAGGAAACCAATGGAAAGAACAGTATGATAAAAGAAATTAAACTGTCAGAAGTTCGGAAAAGGTAAAAAAAAAAAAAACACACACACACACACACACACACACTGGTTACTAACACACACACACACACACACACACACACACACTCATTTCGTTTCTGTTACTCTTCCATCTAACCAGAGATCTGTATTCCATGCCACACCCAGACCTCTGATCAACACTTCAATGTTGACGGGACACTTCATAATGCTTCCTGTCGTTCCTCTAACAAGCCTACACAGCTCTCTTATTTTTCCATTCATCTCATCATGTTTATATAACGCATTCAAAGACGTTAAATTTATTCACCTTCCCCATCCTCTCTCTCACAGTTCCAGCCTGCTGATTCATTCTCATCTAATTCCTCCATAAAAAATAAAAAATAAAAAAAAAACATGAATGTGTATTACATTATCATTATTCCATGTTAGTACTTTTCCACTCTCACAATTCATCTCAATGTGTCTCTTTCCATTCTTGAATTTTTTTTTCCCTAGGTTAATTATCTTCCATATTTTCTACTCTTAATACAGATTCAAATACTGAATACTCTGTTCTTTTCTTTATTAATTATACTAATTATTTTACATACATAGTGTAATTTTTCCTTAAGTCCCTGCTAACAGAGAAGATCCTGATGCTCTGCAGTCTCTACCACAAAATTGATACAGTTCTCTCTAGCAACATCATAGGTGTAGCTGCATGCATAAATATTTCCATCTCTCCATTGCTATCAAACATGCAGATTATATACAATAAAAGAGATATAATTGTACGAGCATCAATTTTACGTATGTACTTAGTACATATTTCATGTATGCTTCTCGTATGTATGTGTTGTTTATTATTATTCTTTATTTATGTGTATTGTTATAATTATTAAGTATTCTATTTTCAATGGGTCTACTTAATAACTTTTTCCTATATACTTGTGAATATGTGTAAATGAGTATCAATTTGCCTTTTCTTTATTTATATGAAAGATGTATAGTTGTATATATGTAGTTACAAATTAATTTTTGTTTTTACTGGTAGACAAATCACTAGCAGGCCAAGCATTCTTAACCATCACATTAGCGTAATTATCGCTTCACTGTTTTCTGCTCCTCAAATTTTTAACAATCATTAATCGGTATTGTTAGCTATCAACAATGACTCCTACTAATTCTTCATGGAGAGAGAGAGAGAGAGAGAGAGAGAGAGAGAGAGAGAGAGAGAGAGAGAGAGAGAGAGAGAGAGAGAGAGAGAGAGAGACATGTTAACCGGAGCTTGGCCACTAGTAGCTCCACCTGTGTTCACTTCATGGGCTAGACATCACCATCTCGTGGAACAGTAGTTCAAGGATTGGCTGGGAACGACTCATCATCCCAACTTCACACAGACTCCACTCATAGTACTGTCCGTTACACTCGCCACAGCAACACCCTCCAGTCGACACACCTCGCCACGGCTATGGCCACCCCCCACCAGTCAACCTCGCCACGGCCACACCTACCAGTTAACACATCTTGCCACAGTCACACACTCCAGTCAACACACCTCGCCAAGGCCATGGCCACCCTCCACTAGTCAGCCTCACCATGGCCACACCTACCAATCAACACACCTTGCCACAGACACACCCTCCAGTCAACACACCTCGCCATGGCCTCACCCACCAGTCAATACATCTCGCCATGGCCATCCCCACCAGTCAACTCACCTCGCCACGGGCTCACCCACCAATCAATACATCTCGCCATGGCCATCCCCACCAGTCAACGCACCTCGCCACGGGCTCACCCACCAGTCAATACATCTCGCCATGGCCATCCCCACCAGTCAATGCACCTCGCCACGGGCTCACCCACCAGTCAATACATCTCGCCATGGCCATCCCCACCAGTCAACGCACCTCGCCACGGGCTCACCCACCAGTCAACACACCTCGCTACGGCCACACCCACCGGTCAACACACCTGACCACGGCCTCACCCACCAGTCAACACATTTCGTCACGGCCATTCCTACCACTCAACACACTTCGCAACGGCCTCACCCACTAGTCAACACATCTCACCACGACCACACCTAACAGTCATCACACCTCGCCACGGCCATCCCCACCAGTCAACACACCTCATCACAGCCATCCCCACCAGTCAACACACCTCATCACAGCCATCCCCACCAGTCAACACACCTCATCACGGCCATCCCCACCAGTCAACACACCTCATCACAGCCATCCCCACCAGTCAACACACCTCATCACAGCCATCCCCACCAGTCAACACACCTCATCACAGCCATCCCCACCAGTCAACACACCTCATCACGGCCATCCCCACCAGTCAACACACCTCATCACAGCCATCCCCACCAGTCAACACACCTCATCACAGCCATCCCCACCAGTCAACACACCACGTCACGGCCATCCCCACCAGTCAACACACCTCATCACAGCCATCCCCACCAGTCAACACACCAAGCCACGGCCACACCTAACAGTCAACACATATTACATATAAAAGTCGCATCGGATTGTGCAATGATAATAATATGCTTAATGTGATTCTCTTTTTTAAACTAGAAAAAAAAGAAAAGACATGGGTGGCAGGAAAAGAAGAAAACCATAAACGAAGTTACATCCTATTTTTCTTTAAGGAACCAGACCATTGCTACCTGTACTATTTGAACAAAATAGTGGTATTATCAGTAGTAGTAACCTCGAGAGAGCAAGATTTGAAAATAGCACCAGAAGAATTTATTATTATAAGTTATAGTATTAAAATCATTCGAGTCTTAACTTTACTTAAACGCTGGAACGTTTATGTTTTCCAGCATGCAATACATCTCTGAACCAACTAACGAAGGAGGGATTCTGCTTCCAAATGGGACGTGGACTGGAGCTGTAGGACTTATACAGCGGGAGGTATGTGTGTGTGTGTGTGTGTGTGTGTGTGTGTGTGTGTGTGTGTGTGTGTGTGTGTGTGTGTGTACTTTCAATCTGTAATACCGGTGGAGCTTCTTATACCTTTCTACAAATATAGCTTCTTTTCAAAGACGTCTTTGACTCTAATACATCTCCATATCTCCATATTTTTTTTTTTTTTTCGAATCAATAAATATAAGATGCAGATTTGTTTATTTTTATGTCTCCATTATTTGCTTAAATAGAAAATTTGCATCCGCCGTGCCTTTCCCTGGCATAAAACCAAATTGTTCCTTACTTATTGTGATATCCCTAAGTGTTCTCTTTTAACACATACACACACACACACACACACACACACGCCGCATAGTGTAGTGGTCAGCATGCTCGACGCGCAACCGAGAAGGCATTGGGTTGAGTCCTGGGCAAGACGAGACAAGTGGACGAGCCTCTTAATGTGTAGCCCCTGTTCATTTATTATCAAGTAGGTACGGGATGTAAGCCGAGGGGTTGTAACCTCGCTGTCTCAGTGTGTGGTGCGTGAGTGGTCTCAGCCCTAACCAAAAAGATCAGTCAATAGGAGCTCTGAGCTTTTTTCCGCAGAGGAACGGCTCGTTGGGTGACCAGCAGACGACTGTAGGTAAATGGCAAACACACACACACACACACACACACACACACACACACAATTAATATTTTTTTTTTTTCTCCTCCTCTCTTTCTTTCTTAACATCAACACCATGTTTACTTTCGATTTCTCAAAAGTATCATCACAATCTCTCTCTCTCTCTCTCTCTCTCTCTCTCTCTCTCTCTCTCTCTCTCTCTCTCTCTCTCTCTCTCTCTCTCTCTCTCCGTTTAAATAGATAAATATATAAATTGATAGTTACACACACACACACACACACACACACACACACACACACACACACACACACACACACACACACACACACACACACACACACACACACACACACACACACACGTCTCATCACAAAAGCTGCTTGCCCTCACTCTTCAGATCTATCCTGTTGTCAATTTCCTTAATTCAAAAACGTATTTCTATGGCCGGTAACATTAGTGTGCCTAGTTAGCATTAAATCAATATTATTTACTACAATACAGTTTCGTGTTTGATTGTAAAGGAAAAGAAAGTCAGACGAAGGACACTATCTTCAGAAGCCCTGCCCGAAATCCCTCACGCTTTTAGGCTAAGTGCGGTCAGACGTTCCGATAGCGCGCGCGCACACACACACACACACACACACACACACACACATACGCACACACACACACACACACACACACACACACACACACACACACACACACACACACACACACACACACACACACAGATCACCAAGCGGAAGCTTGGTGTCGAGCCTATTGGAACTTCAAGAACAATAAACCAGACGTGGTATGTTCAACGGAAACCAAAGTAAAGGAGGAAATCAAGATCAGACTTGCAAAGGAAGGTGGAGGAGAGACAGAAAAAGGAAAGGGAGAAGGAGGAGTGATGATATTGGTAAAAGAGGATATTGTTGTTCAGGAAGTGGAATATGGTGGTGGAATGGCAGAAACATGAGTGTTGGGATTAAGATCAAAGGAAGTGAAAAAAAGGAAAGTTATTGTGACGTACATACCACCAAAAACTAATGCATAGGAGACCAATAGATATAAAACTAGGCAACTACAAACAAGAAATAGCATAGAGGAAATGATAAGGAAAAGTAACAAAGTGCTCTTTGTAGGCAACTTCAACACTAATGGAATTAACTGGAAGGAGATGGAAGTGAAAGAAAATGTCGGGCCATGGAGTGAAGAACTTATGTATACCATGATGGTGACTACAGTGAGACCATGGGTGAACGAGCCTACAAGATGCAGAGGAGAAGTCCCAATATACAAAAGGGGAAAATAAAATGGAACCATTAGATTACAGACCAGGGTCACTAACAAGTATTGTAAGCAAGCTTCGTGAAATAGTAATTAAAGATAGATGGTACACTATTTAGAAGATCAAAAAATAATTACAAAAAAGTAATCTGGATTCAGGAAAGGGAGATCCTGTGTCACAAATCTACTGAGCTTCTATACGAGAGTAATAGATGGAGTGCAAGAGGGGGACGGATGGATTGATGCGTGCGGTATACCTGGATCTAAAAAAAAAAAAATAATAATAAAATAATAATAATAATAATAATAATAATAATAATAATAATAATTATTATTATTATTATAATAATAATAATAATAATAAAAATAATAATAATAATAATAATTTCATAAAGTTCCCCACAAGTCTTTTGTGGAAGCTAGAAAATGAAGGGGAACTAAGGGGAACAACATTGAGATGGATTTTACAAGAGATGGAAATGAGAACAGTAATCAGAGACACTAATTCAAATTGACGCGAAGTGACAAGTTGGGTACCACAAGGATCTGTGTTGCCTCCTGTTATGTTTCAAATATATGCAAATTATACGACAAAGGATCTAAATATTTATATAAACCTTTTTCGCTGATGATACAAAATAATGAAAATAATCAAGGATGAAAATAACTGCTACAAAAGGATAACTGTTACAAGATACTTGCATGGAGCCAAAGATGGAAACTAGAATTTAATGCCAGAAAATGCCACGTGGTGGAAATAGGAAGAGTAAAGAGAGACCTTCGTGGATTTACAAAATGGGAGGAGATATAATAATGGAAAGTAATGGAAAAAAGGATTTGGGAGTAATGATCCAGGACACACTATCACCTGAAGGGAACATAAACGAAATATTCGGCTCTACATACAGCTTGTTAAGAAACATTAGGATGGTGTTTAACTATTTAGATAAAGAAATGATGTATGAAATTATAGCAAGCATGATACGACCTAAATTGGGATGCGCATTAGTTAGTAGCTTGGGTTCCACATAGAAAAAAAAAGATATACGGTAATTGGAAAGAATACAGAGGATAGCGACAAAGATGGTAACAGAATTTGAAAGACCTAAGCTATGAAGAAAGACTTCAAGAGATGGGATTACCAATATTACAAGAGATAAGAGGAAGAGGAGACCTGATAACAATGTACAAATTAGCAAACAATATAGAAAGAATAGACATAAATGACTTGGTACCACAGATGGAAGAGGGAGAGAGACGGACATGGGAAGAAAAAAAAAAAAAGAGTGGATGTTCAAGCGACATCAAGAAATACAACTTCCTGTATCGAACTACTGAACTCTGGAATGTTTTGAAGGAAGAGGTGATTGTGGTAAACAGTGTACACATATTTAAAGAGAAACCAGATAAATATGGTTATAGAAACAGGACAAAATGAGCTTTGGCTCGTGCCCTGTACAATACAACCAGGTACACACACACACACACACACACACACACACACACACACAGAAAGGGAGAGAGAGAGAGAGATAGAGAGAGAGAGAGAGAGAGAGAGAGAGAGAGAGAGAGAGAGAGAGAGAGAGAGAGAGAGAGAGAGAGAGAGAGAGAGAGAGAGAGAGAGAGAGAGAGAGAGAGAGAGAGATGCTCTATTTAGTAATAAAACATGCTTTATTTTTTGTACAGGAAGCAGATGTAACAATGATGTTGATCATATCGATGGAGAGAGCCACTGCCTTTGAATTCAGTGACTTTCTTTACATCGAGGAGCACACGGCAGGCTACAAGCGACCAATAGTGGGATCGGACATAAGTGGTTTCATTAAGCCTTTTTCTCCTTGGGTTAGTGGTGCATACTCAGTTTATTTATTCCAGTAAATATACATTATGTGAGCAAAACTTACTTATTTATTGAGTACCAGCTAGAACTCATGAAACTGATTTTCATGAGTTCTTGCTGGTATACTCGTATATATATATATATATATATATATATATATATATATATATATATATATATATATATATATATATATATATATATATATATATATATATATATATATATATATATATATATATATATATATATATATATATATATATATATATATATATATATATATATTGTTTGTTTGTGTTCATCCTACGCATACTTGGAAGAGTTTGGAGCTGTAGAGGTTGGTAATTTAGCGATGGACAAGTCTCCTTAATGTAGAATCTCTCTAAGATAAGAAGGTGTCTTGTGTTAGCACACGTTGTAGTATGTATTAGTTTTGTCTTCTAATGGGCTGTCCACACCATAAAACATTGTTTGGGAACAATGTCTACAAACTGTTTCCAAACTAATTGGAAACAGCTTGGAAATATATTTTTTTATGGATGGATGTATGAATAGATGAATAGATAAATGTATGTATAGATGAAGGGATAGATGAAAGAGTGGACGAATGAGTGGATAGATAGATGAATGGTTGTATGTATGAATAAATAGATGGGTTAATGAATGAATAAATAGATGGGTGGATGAACTGGTGAGTGGATAGATGAATGAATAGATGGATAGATAGGTGGATAGTTGGATGGACAAATTACTGAAAGGATGAGTTGATGAGTGGATAATGAATGAATAGATAGACTGATATATGGATGGATGTATGAGTGGATAGATGGATGGATGCATGGATGGACGGAAAGATGGATGGGAAGATAGATAAATGTTGATAGATAGATGTATTTTTAATAGTCAAAGGTGCTGTGTACCTCTCACCTAACTCCTTTGACTATGGGGCCGTATTAACAAAGATTCTTAACTACAAAGGTTTGACTCAACCCAACTGTTTTGTTTAGAGTTGTGCTTAACTTCCCAAGTCGTGCTGAGTCTAGGTCTTAAATTTAAGACAGGTAGCTTAACTTTAAGAGTTACGCTAAGACTAAGTTAAATTTACCAAACAAAGATGGCCGAGCCCGCCACCTTAAGAATTATCCGCCCTGTAAGGATGTTCCCGATGAACTGAGTGACTCTGAATTGTTGGACATATATGAACTAGACCTGCAGGAATGTTGTTTGCGACAGATTTGGCGGGAGATGCCTTGGAGAGGAGTGATGCTTGTAATCAAAATAATAATTACAATGTTATTTTAGCCAATGGGAAATGCAGCTCTGCAGCAATGATGACCTTGTGTCTTCCTGTGTCCTGTTGTTGGCGTGTCTCATTTAACTTTTTAGCAGTGAAGCCCCATGCAGCTTTTCTTGTGCTGCTGAAAGAGCGATGCCCTTCAGGCTACATCTTTCCTCATAATACTGACTGGACGTGGAAGGAAACTCTCGCCATCAGTCCTGCTGAGTTTTCTTTATTGGCTTTTTCGGCCTTAGGGGGTTATCATCTCCTCCATACTAAAAGAAAAGGGCAAGGAAAGGATGCCCAGCTGAGTGGGAGTGGCGGGGCAACGCTGGCTCAAGTACGTAAACACTGAGACAAAATACACGCACCTTGCGCATGATCTATTCATTTTTTTGTTATCTAACTCCAAAAATGAAAAAAAAAAATAAATGCACTATTAACTCGAGATTGAGAAATATAAGATCATATTGCTTTGCTCTCTCACCATTTCATACTGGGGATTAAGAGTTCGTCTAAGCACAACTTTAAACACGCTTAGGAGATAAGGACAAGTCTAAGCAGAAGGCTGAGACGAGCTCTGAGAATCTTTGTTAAAACGGTCCCTTAATACTTAACTTCCAAAGTGTTGCACATCCTGACTCTGTCCTCTTGAGCTTAAATATCCAATCTTGAAGATTTCAATGTTCACTACCAGCTTTGGTTTTCCTCTCCCTTCACTGACCAATATAGTGAACTAACTTAATTAACTTATCTTCCACAACCTAAAGCAAGTAGTGCAACACCATACGCGTATTCCTGACCGTCTTTGAAGATAAGAAACTTCTAATCCTTCTGCTTATGCTGCTATAACACTCTGTCTTCTCCGTTGGGTTCCTCCGATCACAACCTCATACCTGTATCTTGTCCTATTGCTCCAATCCCTCTGGCGTTTTGCTGCTACTAATTTGGGGTACCTGAGGAGGTATTATTCTGATTTTCTTTGGAATGGGTAGTTTTTTCTCTCTCTCTCTCTCTCTCTCTCTCTCTCTCTCTCTCTCTCTCTCTCTCTCTCTCTCTCTCTCTCTCTCTCTCTCTCTCTCTCTCTCTCTCTCTTTATCTCTCTCTCTCTCTCTCTCTCTCTCTCTCTCTCTCTCTCTCTCTCTCTCTCTCTCTCTCTCTCTCTCTCTCTCTCTCTCTCTCTCTCTCTCTCTCTCTCTCTCTCTGTCTAACTCTTTCCTTAATTTTCCGTATTATTTTCAAGAACAGATTGCATCCGGTATCAGACAGATGTGAATGATTATTTGCTTCTCCTTGAATAATTTATTCTTCTGATTTCATTTGGCCTCCACAACTTCTTTCACATAACTTATATGTTACATCGTCTTTGTGTTTCTCAATGGTGTAGGCATAGCAATCAAGCAAGTTTGCTTCCTCCTCTTGTCGTTGATATGATTTCCATGAGAGAGAGAGAGAGAGAGAGAGAGAGAGAGAGAGAGAGAGAGAGAGAGAGAGAGAGAGAGAGAGAGAGAGAGAGAGAGAGAGAGAGAGAGAGAGAGGAGAGAGAGAGAGAGAGAGAAAGAAAAAAATGAAATAATTAATATATATATATATATATATATATATATATATATATATATATATATATATATATATATATATATATATATATATATATTATAATATATATATATATATATATATATATATATATATATATATATATATCAGATGTCTGAGATCAGAGATCCACGGATGCAGATGTATGTATGGAGGTCATGTACATATTTTGTGAATGCTGATGGGGATGTGGGTAAAAGTTTGTAGCCAAACAGGGGATGCAAACAGGGATGTGATAATTTTGAAGGTGAAAGGAAAATAAAAAATCTGTCATTTTGGTAGCAATTTATTGTTTCCTTTTGACATACAGAACGAAATTTGGCTTGAAAAGTAATTTCAAATACCTCCTACCTGAATCAAAATGAGTTTAGAATTTAAATAATCTGAGGATTCTTAACATAATTGGCATTCATTAACATCTTACTGTTTCAAGCTTCATATGTACTATAATGTACAACAATATACTACTTATAAGTAGCCCAAAGCCGTCATATCCTTCTTGTTGTTCCTTTCCGGCAGTTGCTGGTTTTCTTCTTGTGCTTTAATGTAACTTTCTAGCTTTTTGTGACTGTAAACATGGCCTGCGCCTTCAGTGACCATTTTAATATATCTCTCAACGTTTTGTGTGTGTGTGTGTGTGTGTGTGTGTGTGTGTGTGTGTGTGTGTGTGTGTGTGTGTGTGTGTGTGTGTGTGTGTGTGTGTGTGTGTGTGTGTGAAGGTCACTTTGGTACTTGCATTATCATGTCTTTGAAGTTTTTTATTTTATTTTATTATTTATTTATTTATTTTTAGTAAATGATTTTGTCAGTGGTGGTCCCAACACTTCAGCAATCAAATTTAGCAAGTCAGACAGTTTGTTGACATCTACATTTAATTGGACAACTTTTCTTTGAATAAATAAGCAGTCTTCCAACTGGTCATAGTCAGATGGGATACCTCTAGTTCTTAGGATGATTTCTATAGCTTCAGCAGGAAGTTTTGAACATTGGTTGGAAAGCATGGCTTGCAACACTGCTTCTGATCGAGCATACCAGGTGGACCTCCTCACCATAGGTAATACGATATCTCTCACCAGCTTTATGTTCTTACAAGCTTGCAATTGAAACAACGGGTGATTGGGACCATCGACCCACTTAGGGTTGAACCTCGCATTAAACCAGATGGGAATATAAATACCAATAATATAATTAACATTTAGCTTTAAAGTTTTCAGTGCTTGCCCCTTCAGTTCGTGTTTAAAAATCCAGTTCAGCATCTCCTAACCATAATTACAAGATTTTGCAATTTTCAAGATTAATGTATTTTAAAATTTATTAAACAAATGTTAATACTGAGAATGCAGCGTGGCTCATAAACATCATAATACAAAGGAAGTTAAATAAGAAAACCTTACAAATGTCGTATTTAAAATACAGAAAAAAATAAATAAATGAATTATTTGCTGGAAACTTGTAAAAACATGAGCAATGATAAGGCAGATTCTAATAAAACTTACCATGAACGAGTGAATAAGACTCCATCCTACAATGTTAAAGGAAGTGAATCCATAACTAATTATAGCCCAGTGAATAAACCCAAAATAAGTTAGGAGAACCCTGAAACAATAGGTACACCATAGTGAATAAGAGGGCAGAGGCACCACCCTATACTAATAAGAGGACAGGAGTAAGACCTAAAACTCCAACACATAAGAGATGTGCGTTTTACTTTGAACAACATAATTCAGTACACTGTGGTAAATAGTAGGGGTAGAAATGAGTATAAATAGACTAGAGGAGTTAGGAAGGTGCACACTATGGTTAAGTGAGTCACACCATATAAAAGACTGTAAATATAAAACTAATATGCATATGTACCCTATTTGTAAGAAAGGTGTACATCATGTTGCTCTATGTGAGATAATAGAGTATGAAACTAAAATAACGCCCTCACATGATAAGACCAATAATAACCAATAATATCTCTCCTGCAGCAGTTCCAATAGCAGAAGCAGAAATCAGTAGTCAAAGATGACTAATGAAGGCCAAGGTGCTGTTTGACACAGGAGCGCAGAAAAGCTTTTTAAGTAAGAAAACCGTAACAGCTTTAAACCTGCCAATAAAAGGACAAGCTCAATTAAAAAGTTTCAGATTTCCTAACTAATAATAATAACCAAACTTATGACCTATGGTCTGACCATTTTGAATTGATCGTTTAGGCGTTGTACTTTCCGGGGATTCACCGACATGCAGTTCTGCCACACATATACCAAAACACACCTCATGTCAGTTACTTCTTACCTCAAAATTAAATGCTATTGCAGTATATATACCATGTGATGCTCTAAAAAAAGGCAAGTTAGTGTAATATATGTTTTTTTTTTCTTTTTTAATAATACTTACATTGTTTTTTTTTTTTTTTGCAAACACCACAGTACTTGACAACGTTTCCTCCAGGCGTTGTCGCGTCTCCATGGGTGACCTAGTGAAGTCACACGGTCAGAGTGACATAAGTAATCTTGTATCAGATAGTTGTTTGGTGTGGTATTAATTAACTCTGGAAAGATCTGGTAATAAATGGATACCGCTGTTCTATAAGATCACTGGTTGCTTGACGTATTGAATATTGCTGGAGATGATGGTGACAGGATAGATGATGGTGGCTGGCTGCTTCTCTGATGGATATTGTTGATAGCGTGGAGGTTGGTTGGATTATGATTGACTGTGTGAGTAAAATAACACAAGTCGATAAGGTTTCTTCTTGATTTAATGATGGACAGAGATCAGAGATGTACACGTGTGATACCGAAACACAGATTACGACGGACGTGACGATGCTTGATTCTCTCTCTCTGAAGACTGACTGTCTCTGAACTGATCTCTCTCTCTGAACTGATCTGAACTCTGGACTGATTGTGAATTGATGATCTAATTACGCGTACAGGCTCTATTTATGTGAAATGAAGTGGATCAGGATTCAGAATCTGATATGAAGAAATGGCAATCAGGTGCCCGTAAAAAGGGTGAAGGAGCCAATGACAGATCTTATTCTGGCCAATGACCTGGGAGGAAGACAGGAAGGCGAAGCAGGTGTTTTCCTTGAAGACTGGCAGGAATGTAAGGAAGGTGTGGTGTTCCCTTGAGAGGGCGATAGGGAAGAGAAAAGGTTAAAATAGACTGAGCCTAGCCACGTGAGTATGAAATATATGAACGATGAGTATATATATATATATATATATATATATATATATATATATATATATATATATATATATATATATATATATATATATATATATATATATATATATATATATATATATATAAAAAATATTTTTTTATGACTGATGCGACTGATACAATCCATGGTCACTTCCTCTCGTACCGCCAGCCAGGATTGAAGCTACCTCTTCCTGCTCGCTCTCGTCATCTCCACAGCCGAGAAAAAAAGCTTATTTACTCAGTAAATAAGTATTTTTTGGAAGGAAAGGCTAATATGGGGTCATTACTTGACCCCTCAAAAGCGATGGTGGTGGTGTGGAAAAAAGTCGTAAATACTGTATAAAAATATATCATAATTTAAGAGAAATATCATATCTAAAAGGAAACTTATCACATTTAAACGAAATTCACGAGAGAGAGAGAGAGAGAGAGAGAGAGAGAGAGAGAGAGAGAGAGAGAGAGAGAGAGAGAGAGAGAGAGAGAGAGAGAGAGAGAGAGAGAGAGAGAGAGAGAGAGAGAGAGAGAGAGAGAGAGAGAGAGAGAGAGAGAGAGAGAGAGAGAGAGAGAGAGAGAGAGAGAGAGAGAGAGAGAGAGAGAGAGAGAGAGAGAGAGAGAGAGAGAGAGAGAGAGAGAGAGAGAGAGAGAGAGAGAGAGAGAGAGAGAGAGAGAGAGAGAGAGAGAGAGAGAGAGAGAGAGAGAGAGAGAGAGAGAGAGAGAGAGAGAGAGAGAGAGAGAGAGAGAGAGAGAGAGAGAGAGAGAGAGAGAGAGAGAGAGAGAGAGAGAGAGAGAGAGAGAGAGAGAGAGAGAGAGAGAGAGAGAGAGAGAGAGAGAGAGAGAGAGAGAGAGAGAGAGAGAGAGAGAGAGAGAGAGAGAGAGAGAGAGAGTGGTGGTGGGTATGGGGGACAGCTTGATTGACTGACAAAGGAGATTTTTTTTTTCAAATTCTAATGATTCATAGGCAAGTATAGATCTCTGATAGAAATAAATTTGCATGAAGTGTAGATCGTATATGCAAACACACACACACACACACACACACACACACACACACACACACACACACACACACACACACACACACACACAGAGAGACACAGGTGCTGTGTGGGGAGCAAGATTATAAGCGGCATGTAGGCTCTTATCTGATAATTGGCCCAATACAAGGTTTGGCAGCGCCATAAGCCGGGGAATCCCCTGAAAGGACACTGCCTAAATGCACAATTCAAAAATGGTCATACCATAGTACGACCCATCATCAAATCAAGCAAATTTAAAACAAAGATAACATTGGTGGTGATTTCAGACATGAACACCAATTTAACCATCAAGGGTTATAAAAAACTGCCAATGTTCTTACAACAAAAGCTATAAAATTAGCAAATCAAAATATAGCATCAGATGAGGTGGGACAAATTCATATAATAATATGTTCAAATTATTAAGGGAAATTTGTAGGGAAAACCTTAAAGAAATATGGTGTTCTAATGCTGACAACAACTGGCAGTAACTTACATAAGAACATAAGAACATAAGAAATAAGGGAAGCTGCAAGAAGCGACCAGGCTTACACGTGGCAGTCCCTGTATGAAACACACCTACCTATTTCCATCTGCTATCCCCATCCATAAACTTGTCTAATCTTCTCTTAAAGCTCTCTAGTGTCCTAGCACTAGCTACATGATTACTGAGTCCGTTCCATTCATCTACCACTCTATTTGAGAACCAATTTTTTCCTATCTCCTTCCTAAACCTAAATTTTTCAAGCTTGAACCCGTTATTTCTTGTTCTACCCTGGTTGCTGATCCTAAGAATTTTGCTTACATCTCCCTTGTTATAACCCTTATACCACTTAAAGACTTCTATCAGGTCCCCTCTTAACCTACGTCTCTCTAAAGAATGTAAATTTAACAGCTTCAACCTCGTCTCGTAAGGGATACTCCTCATCCCCTGTATCCTTTTAGTCATTCTCCTCTGTACTGATTCTAATAGACCTATATCTTTCCTGTAATGTGGGGACCAGAACTGCACCGCGTAGTCTAGATGAGGTCTGACCAGCGCCAAGTATAACTTTAATATTACTCCCGGCCTTCTACTTTTAACACTCCTAAAAATGAATCCTAGTACCCTATTTGCCTTGTTTCTGGCTTCTATGCATTGTTTCCCTAGACGGAGTTCAGAGCTAACTATAACTCCTAAATCTTTCTCGTACCCTGTACCTACCAGAGTTTGGTTGTCTAATGTGTACCTATTGTGTGGGTTTCCTCTACCTACGCTAAGCACTTTGCATTTATTTATATTGAACTGCATTTGCCATCTATCCGTCCATTCATTCATTCTATCTAAGTCTGCCTGCAAGGCGATGGCATCCGATTCTGACCTAATTAATCTACCTATCTTTGTGTCATCCGCAAATTTACTAACATCACTACTAATTCCACTATCCAAGTCGTTCATATACATTAGAAATAACAATGGTCCTAATACTGATCCCTGTGGCACCCCACTAATTACATGACCCCCTCGGATTTCGAGCCGTTTATAACCACTCTCTGTCGCCTGTCACTAAGCCATGACCCTATCCAGCCTAACACCTTCCCATCTATCCCGTGTGCCCTAACCTTTCTCAGGAGCCTTTGATGGGGTACCTTGTCAAATGCTTTACTAAAGTCCAGATATAAGATATCATAACTATCACCATTATCTACTGCCTCGTACACCTTACTGTAAAAACTTAACAAGTTTGTCAGGCAAGACTTCCCCTTCGTGAAGCCATGCTGTGACTGATTGATCAAGTTATGTTTGTCTAAATGTTCCCTAATGTTCCTCGCTATTATTGACTCTAACATTTTACCTACAACTGAAGTTAAGCTGACAGGTCTATAATTAGACGCTAAAGTTTTATCTCCTTTCTTAAAGATGGGTACTACATTAGCCTGCCTCCACATTACTGGTACCTCACCCGACTCCAGTGATTTCCTAAAGACAGAAACTAACGGCTCACTAATAATCTCTTTACATTCCTTAAGTACTCTGGGGTATATTTCATCAGGTCCTGGTGACTTGAACTTTTTTAGCCTATCTATCTCCTGTTCCACTATTTCCCTAGTTATGGAAATAACTGTCAGCTTCTCATTCTCATCTGCTCTAAACACCTGTTCACTATCTGGCATATCCTGCATGTTTTCCTGGGTGAAGACAGTTAAAAAATAATCATTCAGAAGTTTACTAATCTCCTCCCCAGAACTAACCAGCTCCCCATCTGCTGCCTTTAATGGACCTACAGTATCCTTATTCTTCGTCCTGTATACCTGATAAAATCCCTTGGGGTCCGTCTTCGCCTGGCTGGTTACCTTTGATTCATAATTGTCCTTAGCTTTCCTCGTTAACTTCCTGACTGTTCTAACTAATTCATTATATTGTGTCCTTAAAACTTCCTCACCTGCCCTCAATCTCTTATATATACTTCTTTTACGCCCTATATAATGCTTTAACCTTGATGGCTGAACCACTGTTAACTGCTAAAGGAGTAGTACCAACTCACAGAGCAGACCCCATCTTTGTGACACCAATCCAGTCATTAGTAGTAACTCATAGAGGAGCTCAAATTATCCCTAATGAGCTGTGTGACATGAAAAAAGAAAGGAATGAACCTATACATAAGTTGTGGAACTTATACACTACGGGTATAAATTCTAACGCTCCATATTTCAAAGAGCAAGTGACCCAAGATTATTTTAATAAAACTGTAGAATACAAAGTACTGGATCAGATTACCTTGAAAAATAAATTCACCATCTTTACCAGCCAATTATATTAATTAAACAATTTGTGGACTAAACTAAAGAAAAAATAAGCTAATGATGGAACAATATGATAATATTATAAAAAATCAAACCGCAAGTAACTTCATAAAGAGTAGAGGAACCAGTAAATTATAAAACATCATATGGTTGAAGATTGAACCACTGTTACCTGCTAAAGTTGTAATACCAACTTACAGAGCAGACCCCATCTTTGTGACACCAATCATCATGTGGTAAAAAAAAGACTTTGTCACAACCTCTGTAAGAGTGGTTTTCAATTGTAGGTAAGAAGAACACAGAAACTTTACAAAATTCTTATGGCCAAGAGACCCGAACGACGAGAATAGTCCCTTGGATGTGTACATTTTTGTCTGTTCTCTTTGACTCATGTTCCGGTTCATATTTGTTATGTTCAACCTTAAATAATTTTGACAAAGCTGGTTCTGCTGAAATAAGTCGTGCATTTTATATGGGCAATTTACAAATAACAGTAAACACAGAGGAAGAACGGGTGACTTTATAAGAAAAGGCAACAAAGAATGTTTAGCTGGTAACATGCCTCTGCAGAGTTGGAATAACAACTCAATAATTTTACAAAATCCCCTAATGGAACGTTACCCGTGAGGCAAAATTTACTGGACATGGAATGGAATGTGAAAGGTGATAGAATAAGCCTACACCAGCCTCAATACCATGCAAAAATAAATAAATAAATAAATAAATAAATAAATAAATAAAATAAATAAATAAATAAATAAATAAATAAATAAATAAAATAAAATAAATTAATTAATTAATAAATGGAAAAAATAAGAGATGCTTAGAAAGCCAAATCTCTCTCTTATTTGATGCCCATAACAATAAGAGGGAAAATGTTAATACAAGAAGCCTGGAAGGAGAAAATTAGTTGTTATACCATCGTCCCAGAATATTAGTCATTTGAATAGGATAGAATAAAGGAGAATTCCATTGCATGTACTGAAGTCTCTATCCCTAGACAAGTCGAGCTAAATCATAATGACAATATACAACTTCACATCTCCTGTGACGTTTCCGCAAAGGTATATGGTGTAGCAGCCTACTCAGTCACAGATAATCATAGTGTCAAAATCGATGAAAACCCGAATTTTGACTCAGTTAGAAATGGATACTCAATTAGCAACATATATAGTGGAAACAACCACAAAAGATCAGCCTGGGACCAAAGTGATTAACCCACTCTTTAGGCAAGTAGCAATATGGGCTGACAGTGAAATCTGCCTTCACTGGATTAATAAAAATAAATAAATAAATAAATAAATCCGTATATGAAAAAAAAAATAGGACACAAAATAGTTAACACAAGGTGAATTGTAGTACCGCCATATTTCTACCAAAGAAAACCCGGCCGATCTCTTAACGATGGGGTATAACATTCTCCAGATGATTCCACGGGCCTAATTGGCTAACCCAGAAACAAAAATTGGCCCATTCAAAAGGTATATAAAGAGGTAGCAGTTAATTTGGTAGAAGCTCAAATTCAGGCCAACTATCCACCTAATCTAGCCATCAATATTAAGAAATACACATCATTCAACAAGTTAATTAATGTAACGAAAAGAGTATTTCAGTTCATCACTCAGAAGTCAGGTAAAGGAATACCAGATACCCTAAAATTTTGGATCAAACAACAACATGAATTCTTTGTAGATATCCATGAGGCACTAGGTGAAGAATCCAAAATTAAGATTAATAAAGAATCTTGGGCTATACTTGGATGAAGAACAAATCATAAGGTGCCGAGGTAAAATGAAATATGCCGAACTACTATATGAAACAAAGTACCCTATCCTGCTATCAAATGAGAGTCACATCACCAAACTAATTTATGTAGGAAGGACACTGGCCAAGGGCAACAAAAATCTAATAAAAAAAATGCCCACTGAAATGCCAGTCCCATAAAAGGGTCAAAGCAGTGGTCAAAAATTAATGGATAAGTGTCTTGAAACCTCCCTCTTGAAGGAATTCAAGTCATAGGAAGGTGGAAATACAGAAGCAGGCAGGGAGTTCCAGAGTTTACCAGAGAAAGGGATGAATGATTGAGAATACTGGTTAACTCTTGCGTTAGAGAGGTGGACAGAATAGGGGTGAGAGAAAGAAGAAAGTCTTGTGCAGCGAGGGCGCGGAAGGAGGGGAGGCATGCAGTTAGCAAGATCAGAAGAGCAGTTAGCATGAAAATAGCGGTAGAAGACAGCTAGAGATGCAACATTGCGGCGGTGAGAGAGAGGCTGAAGACAGTCAGTTAGAGAAGAGGACTTGATGAGACGAAAAGCTTTTGATTCCACCCTGTCTAAAAGAGCAGTATGAGTGGAACCCCCCCAGACATGTGAAGCATACTCCATACATGGACGGATAAGGCCCTTGTACAGAGTTAGCAGCTGGGGGGGTGAGAAAAACTGGCGGAGACGTCTCAGAACACCTAACTTCATAGAAGCTGTTTTAGCTAGAGATGAGATGTGAAGTTTCCAGTTCAGATTATAAGTAAAGGACAGACCGAGGATGTTCAGTGTAGAAGAGGGGGACAGTTGAGTGTCACTGAAGAAAAGGGGATAGTTGTCTGGAAGGTTGTGTCAAGTTGATGGATGGAGGAATTGAGTTTTTGAGGCACTGAACAATACCAAGTTTGCTCTGCCCCAATCAGAAATTTTAGAAAGATCAGAAGTCAGGCGTTCTGTGGCTTCCCTGCATGATATGTTTACCTCCTGAAGGGTTGGACGTCTATGAAAAGACGTGGAAAAGTGCAGGGTGGTATCATCAGCGTAGGGGTGGATAGGACAAGAAGTTTGGTTTAGAAGATCATTAATGAATAATAAGAAGAGAGTGGGTGACAGGACAGAACCCTGAGGAACACCACTGTTAATAGATTTAGGAGAAGAACAGTGACCGTCTACCACAGCAGCAATAGAACGGTCAGAAAGGAAACTTGAGATAAAGTAACCGAGAGAAGGATAGAAACCGTAGGAGGGTAGTTTGGAAATCAAAGCTTTGTGCCAGACTCTATCAAAAGCTTTTGATATGTCCAAGGCAACAGCAAAAGTTTCACCAAAATCTCTAAAAGAGGATGACCAAGACTCAGTAAGGAAAGCCAGAAGATCACCAGTAGAGCGGCCTTGACGGAACCCATACTGGCAATCAGATAGAAGGTTGTGAAGTGATAGATGTTTAAGAATCTTCCTGTTGGGGATAGATTCAAAAACTTTAGATAGGCAGGAAATTAAAGCAATAGGACGTTAGTTTGAGAGATTAGAACGGTCACCCTTTTTAGGAACAGGTTGAACGTAGGCAAACTTCCAGCAAGAAGGAAAGGTAGATGTTGACAGACAGAGCTGAAAGAGTTTGACTAGGCAAGGTGCAAGCACGGAGGCACAGTTTCGGAGAACAATAGGAGGGACCCCATCAGGTCCATAAGCCTTTGGAGGGTTTAGGCCAGCGACGGCATGGAAAACATCATTGCGAAGAATTTTAATAGGAGGCATGAAGTAGTCGGAGGGTGGGGGAGAGGGAGGAACAAGCCCAGAATCGTCCAAGGTAGAGTTTTTAGCAAAGTTTTGAGCAAAGAGCTCAGCTTTAGAAATAGATGTGATAGCAGTGGTGCCATCTCGTTGAAGTAGAGGAGGGAAAGAAGAAGAAGCAAAATTATTGGAGATATTTTTGGCTAGATGCCAGAAATCACGAGGGGAATTATAATGGAGGCCCGCAAAATAACTTTCCATGGGGGAATGGAGGATATTCTGGCTCAAGTTAGGAAAAATTACTGGATACCCAAAGGGCGTCAAATAATAAAAAAAACTTCCCTGAAGAAGTGTAACATATGCCAGCGTTATGAACCAACACCTTTGACGTATCCAGGACCCCCAAATCTTCCTCCAGAAAGAGCAAGCCAGGTAGATCCTCCCAAGTAACGGGTGTAGATCACACAGGCGGTCTGATAATAATGGGTGAGTGACATCCCCCAAAAAGGTACATATATATATATATATATATATATATATATATATATATATATATATATATATATATATATATATATATATATATATATATTTATTTATTTATTTATTTATCTATTTATTTATTTATCTATTCACCTGTGCCAGAAGAAAAGCAATCTACCTAGAAGTGGCCGAAGACCTTAGTTCAGAGACCTTCCTGTAATTGTTTAGAATCTTTGTAGCAAAGCGCTTCTGCTTCCACCTTATCATAAGTGATAACGCTTTAATCAGGATATTATAAATGATCCAAAGGTACAATAAACATTAGTAAACAAGCAATATCATTGACAATTCATCACTCCAAGGGCACCCTGGCAGAATGGATTCACAGAAAGAATGAAACTTCCTAAAGAAAACACTACATAGATCCAAATTAAATCTCAAAGAATTAAGAACGGTAGTATTGGATATTGAGACCAGAATCAATAACCGATCTCTAATTTACTTGGATGACACCTCAGTACATCTGGAGGTAATAACACCATCCCATCTTTTATATGGGAGACGATTATAACTATTCCCATCCATCAAGGTGGAGGATCACATCTTAGGCCCATAGATGACAGGGCCCAGTATCTGAGAGAAAGTTATCACCAACAAAACAAATTGTTAGAGAGGTGTGAGAAACATTGGTCAGAAGAATATCTCGTCAATCTTCGTGATAAATTCTATGGCATCCAGCCAGCTGAAAATGTAATCACCCTTAAAGAAGGTGACATTGTCTTGTTAAAAAAGGAGCAGAATCGCTTCACATAGCCTTTAGCTAAGATATTAAAACTATATTCTGATGAAAATGGTATCATTAGAAATGCTGAAATTATGGTCAAGGGACAAAGGATTCTTCGAACTATCATTAAATTAATTCCGCTGGAGTGTTTTTTCGAGTTTACTCCAAACAACCTTAAGGTCAACAGACCGGGAAGGGTGCCGCAGGTCCGGGAGGGCAGAGATCCCGAGGTTGCAGACCAGGGACTCAAAAATCTTAAGGGCCCTTTAAGTGCTAAAGGTGCCTTAGACTGCTTTAGGACGATGCTCAAAGCGTAAAGGTCCCTTACGATCAGAGCCAAAGGTACCTTTTAGTAAAGGTTGCTTCGGTACCACTCCTAAGATAAAGGTTGCGAACTCTATTTTAACATTATTTCTTCTGATATTCATTCCCAAAAGTAATTTTAAGGTGGCAGAAGTGTTTTTAGATATAGAATTTTACATAATATGCGTTGAATCTCCCAAATACGTGCAGACAGAAGGCTCCGCTGGGAACTGGTGGCTCCTTGGCGATCGTGCTGTTTTGGCAGGATGGAGTTCCTTGTGATGAACGTGGTCTGAGGCGATAGAGAAGGTATACAGACCCACTGGATGTTCTGCACGTCAGTGATGAACACAGAACACTGAATCATGAACTGTGTTGCATGGTACCTTGGAAGTACACTTCGGTTTTATTGCAGTTTCAAACAATACAACTTATGTACCTACAGCCTTTCTCAGGTTCTACATCTCAATGTTTGGAGCATTTGTAGCCCTGTTTTACCTTGTCAGAAATTAATGATAAGTTTTCCTTATGTAGGGCACGGGGGTGGGGGGCGAATCCCCCTCCTTGGTTAAAAGGTTACAAAATGTTAGGCTATTTTATCTTATGGAGGGTCCAGGGGGAGCGAAATCTTATCGTTTAGGTAACAAAATGTTAGATTAGGTTATTTTACCATAGGGGGGTGTCCAGGAGGGGCAAAGTCTTCCACCTGTTAGGAGGTTACAAAATGTTAGGTAGTTTACCTTATGGGGGGGTCCAGTAGGTTATGGGGGTCAAGAGGGAAGTACTAGTTGAAACTACAAATCTACCTAGACTTCTGCGTGAAGACATTGTGCAGCTGTCCCAGGAACTAGATCCACATGTTGCTCCACCAAATGGCATTGCCCCGTGCTCTGCCCGTTGTAACACAAGTGTTAATTGCCCTGAGAATCCTTGTACGTGGTGGTTTTCACAGTGTTGTTGGTGATGCCACGAGTGTGCACCAGTCAAGTCTTTCAAGAGCAATAACTGGTGCCACTGAAGCTCTCTACAGGAAAGTACTCACAGAGGTTAAGATACCCAGCAGACTACAGCAACGCACAACTGCACTGGGAAAAATTGTGAGGAAAGCAAGTTTTTTTAATAAAATGACTGGGAATGGTACACATGGTGTTATAAAAACACCAAGATGTGCATCTTGACCTTAATGTTAAAGGGCATCATTTCCTTCATTGCCAGGTTGTGTGTGATAGTGAACACTTAATCATGAACTGTGTTGCAAGGTACACACAACACATTTATTTAAACAAATTGCAATCTCCGAAGAATATTAGAGCATGGGGAATATGGTGGTAATGTGCTTTTTGAAATGTATGGTTTGGCATAAAGCTTATGAAAGTACTATGATGATAAAACTGCATAATCCTTAGATAAAAGTATAATTTATTATACCACTTACAAGTATCACCTGTCTCGCTGTGAAAAAAAGAAAAAAAATAGTATGTCATAGTATTTACATATTATATAAAGCAATCTTAAATTGGATAACAGTTAATCAGTTAGTTACATAGAAATATGATAATGTATTGATGAACAGTTAAGACTGTTATGACAAAAAAAAAAGTTATTTAGTGGGGAAGTGGGGGAAGCCAAAAACTAAGTCAAACACAGTATTACCTTTAAAGTGGTAGCTGATAAAGATGATAAGGCATGATCAAATGACAACATTTATTGTACAATAGAAATATATTATTTGCATCATACAAAACTACAATCTTTATTTTCCCCTAGGTAAGTAAGATATCTGCATGGAATGCATGCCAGAGGTACAGAATACGATGGTAATGTGGGAGAAAGAGAGAGAGAGAGAGAGAGAGAGAGAGAGAGAGAGAGAGAGAGAGAGAGAGAGAGAGAGAGAGAGAGAGAGAGAGAGAGAATTATTATAGAATACTTGTAACGGAGATTTATGCTTCATCCAAAACTCGAGGTATCACAATCTGTGAGATCATATAGTAATATTTCAAATAATTTGTAGTTTACATCACTTCTGTTTTATCCAGCATACAAAAATATACGTAAGAAAACACACTATCCTACATAATCTTTAAACGACTATTTTTTTTTTTCATCACCATCATCTTTTTTTTTTTTAATGATGATGATAATGACTATATTTTATAACTTTTCAGGTGTGTGTACTAGACTAAATAACTTAATTAAAACTTGAGCAGAGGTGGTTCTTTAATTATTCTTGCAGGCGTCAGTAAAATACTTTAAGGCCATCACACATAATATTGTACATCACAAAGCCTTAATAAATCTAAATAATGATACATGTAAGTCACATTATGAATAAAATTGCAAAATCAGATCATAAAATATGGTTATGCCTTACACTTAAATATTTAAATAAATAATGGCTATTTCTTAAGACTAAAGTTAATACTAATTGATACTAAAGTAAATTTTAATTAGTAATAACTCTTGATTTTAGTTAATTATACATAAAAATACATAAAAAGACTACAAGAAACTTGCTTAATTATTATTCTGCTTTGCCTGCCACAGCCTAACAAAAAGTATCAAATGTGTTGCTAGAGCAGTCAACTGTTGCTCAACCGGTCCAGAGAATGGCACTTTTCATACAATAAAATTCCGATGTATGCTTGCATTTGACAACATCTGCAATATTACCCCCTCTCTTTTATACCCCTGCTATTTCATTTGAACCCTCTGGCACCTTTGTGGTGGTGGAGGTTCCTTCTGAGGATCCTCAACTGTGTCACCATCCTCTGTGTGTGTCTCCGAGGGAACTTCAGGGGAAGGCACGCGGGAAGTCCCAAGAGAGACAAAGAGAGTGGCAGGGCTGTAGACTACTTCACCTTCCACCTCCAAGCTCAGAAGAATGTGGAAGTTCACTTGGCCCTGATACATGTATAAATATACATTTAAGAAAACAACAGATCATACATTTAGGAACAATTGTGACCGTGGGAGCAAAAGACAAGAGGACAATAGAAAGTAAGTCCTAACACCTGTGGGGATTTAGCATCATATGCACTGGTGTTACAGTAAGAAATGATAATATGCATTTAATATGTTTTAAGCAAAACAACAGGATAAACCTAAACATTTGCCTCATTAGAAATAAAAATGGGTGGGCTCATACCCCACTACGGAAATAATAATAATATATATATATATATATATATATATATATATATATATATATATATATATATATATATATATATATATATATATATATATATATATATATATATATATATATATATATATATATATATATATATATATATATATATATATATATATATATATATATATATATATATATATATATATATATATATATATATATATATATATATATATATATTTTTTTTTTATTTTTTTTTTTTTAACAATTATTATCAGCAAGTAATGACAAAGAAACATCTAGAAGGAAATTTATCTTTAAGGTAGATAAGATTATTAAAAAGTAATTTCTTTGTGAGGGAAGAAAAACATCTCTTTCATGTCACCTTTCTGATATAGATATTTTTTTATTGGGGGTAATCAAGTAAAATAAGCCAATTTATGGCCATAACCATGAGAAAGCTTTACGCACTCTGTTATGACTTTGTTAAAGGTAAGGTTTAGGTAAGTTATTTACCTCTAATAGTTCTTGATTTACCTTATATTAATAGGCTAATTTGATTTATTTACCTTGATTTTTTTTTTTTTCTTTTTATGAGCGGTGTGTCATCTAGATTACTAAATACTAGTGATAGCAGATTTATGGTGAACAATTAAGTGTTCACTATAATACAGAACGTACCCATAATGATTTACCTGTCTGTGATTCATGTACTCGTATCCTTGCTACCTTGTTTTTTCACCACACTCTTAAAGTCCACGTACCTCCTACTGATTTCTGTTGGTGTTCTGTCCTCACCACTCACTGCATTCACCGCCGCTGTCACAGTTGCCCACGCACTGTGCTAAAAGTACTTGATTTCCGTGATTACAGGAGCATTCAGTTCTCCCAGCAGGACTGCCTTTTTCTCTCTTGTACTTCTCTGATGAATACATAGCATTCCTCGTCGCTGAACTTGTTTTTTTGTAAACCTTTAGCTTGCCATGGTATGTTTTTCCTCGTGTCCATGTTTACAAACACAGCTGATAAATTCCGCGAATGTGATTGGCTGTACATCACTGTAATGCCTGTATTTGATTGGCCGAGACGCTAAAGGGAGTTTTGAGCATCGACCTTAGAGATCGCCTTAAAGGTGATCGTAGCGGAAAATCCCTTTTTAGAGGCGCGCTAAGGGAGAGTTTTGAGCATCCGGTCCCAGGCCACTCCGAGTAGCATCTGAAAGGTCTCGGGATAAATGGAGGAATTTGATCTCAGGTGGTCATATTACCTGGATATAGATTTAGGTAACGCCCGGCTCCAGGATGTGGAAATTTACATTAATATCACTCATATTATCAATGTCTTATTGGTTTATAGTGTGATTTGTGTATAAATTGTAAAGTTATATTAAAGGGTAAATGATATAAAACAAACTTAAAGGATAAATTATATAATACAAACTGAGTATTAATTACTATTATAAAGACATTGGGAATTAAAGATGTGCGGATTCGAGGTAGCTTTTATTTCTGACGATGTGGCAAGATGGGGACCCAAGCTGGGGGCTTGTGGCCGTATTATTAAATTCCCCCTTCCTCGTCCCGTCCCCGAGCTCACCCGAAAACTGGGATATTTGAGAGCAATCTCGTCCCCTTCCCGTGCCCGTGGTTCACTACAGTGGCCAAAATTAATGTTGGTAATCCTTTCAAGCCAATAATTCTGAAAAATGAGACAATAAATGCACTTTTCGCTTATTTTTCACTAACATACATAATATAATATAAAATAATGCATAAAGCTGATGGTCTACAAGTAATAGCAAATAAAAAAAAACTAAAAAAATCAGAGATATGTTGGTGACCTTGAAGATCACCCGTGGGGGTACGAATGCTGGCTAGGCCTACCGGTATGAGTTGCCAGTTATGCCACGTTTGGTGATTTATGCATTTATATACACCATTATCTAATGTCTAACCAGTCACGCTTTCTATCACGCTGTGCCACACACACTGCTGGCAAGAGGTGCTTACTTTTACAGGTAGTGTGTGTGTGTGTGTGTGTGTGTGTGTGTGTGTGCGCGCGCGCTCTTTGAGGCGATGCAGGGTATTTCTGGTATGATATTCCCCACAGTCTCTCTCTCTCTTTCTCTTTTCTCTCTCTCTCTGCAAGATCGAGATATGATCACGTTTACGTCTCTAGATGGGCATCTTGTGTGTGTGTGTGTGTGTGTGTGTGTGTGTGTGTGTGTGTGTGTGGTATCTATGGAAATGCATATCTCTCTCTCTCTCTCTCTCTCTCTCTCTCTCTCTCTCTCTCTCTCTCTCTCTCTCCATCTGGCAACTCACACTGGCAGCTGGAGGCCACACCGCCGCGGCGTATATTTACAATCACATGGGAACACCAACGTCTCCAGAAACATTACAAATATATCCATTTAAGCAAAGTCTAAAATGTTACATCATTCATTATTTTTTTTCACGTTTATAAACGTATTACCTTATATATATATATATATATATATATATATATATATATATATATATATATATATATATATATATATATATATATATATATATATATATATATATATATATATAAAATCAGTAATTGTATTCTTTCCAAATATATACGAAGGGAAGGTGAAGTTCTTTTGTCTTTCACCCCGTCGAGTCAACACTCCCGTTGCCACATTTTTTTAAACACACCCGCGGGGATGGGGGAGATTAATAATACCACAAACGGCCAAGGGAAGGGCAAGGGAACGGGAAGAAGGGGGGAATTTCATAATACAGCCGATTGTCCTTGTTGTCGGGAGCAGTCACCAGTTAACCCTCATCTAGATCAGTTCTCCGCAACTCTACAGCTTGCACTTATAAATTTCACAAGTTGATAAGAACTTAAAAGCATGGAACCCTGGACAACAACAAAGAGTCGGTCTTTGCTACGTAACACGACCAGCCGGTGTTAGTGGAACACCAGCGACTTGGGATCACCACCCTGGCCATCCCAGCTCCCTGTTAACCACATGTACCACAGCTAAGTTATTGGTTATTTATATTATATCTAGCCATGCTTTCTGTGTTAGTGTGTTAGCTGAGAGATCATAGGGTGAGTGAAGGTCTAAAAAGTTCCCACAGTTATTATTTCTGCATGTTTCTTCCTTTCCACTTCAGTTTCAGGCGTAAAATTAATAAAAAAAAAAAAAAAAAAAAAACAGGCCGCCAGGCTCAGAACAAACAGTGCAGTGTTCTTTGATTAGACATTGAAAATTTCTGTTTATTCTCCCTACTTCTAGCATAACTTTGGTTTCATCCATTCTTCCATCAAACAAAAGACAGGAGAGTCTTCCTTCCTTTAATTATTTTCTCAATGATCAGATATCTCATTCATTTTTTTTTTGTTGCGTGCTTCAAATTTCATTATGATTGATGAATCATCTTGGCAGATGAGGCCTCCATTTATTCAAGCGACAGTTGCAATTCTTGTAGTTTCACGGAGACTAGTATGGTGTCGAATACTAGCAAATGCAGTGCTTGAAATGTCTCTTGTGTTGTGTTTTCCTTTCTTTGGTAAAGCTTCAAAAGACACTTTAAAACTATCATCTGACGTTACTTCATTTTCTTCAGAAGAACTTCACACAACTGATAAACACCATGACAGTGCTGTTCTTCTCTTCGTATGACTTCTTTACTCTTCATTCTCTACTCTTCTTCCCTCTCTCTGACAAGTTCCTCTCTTTTTTGCAGTAAGAATCTGTCTCTTTCTTTCTGCATAAACTATTGAGCCCATTTGCTTACTGCCTTGGCTTTTTGCCTTTGTCCGGGAAGTAAGTGAAGATTAAATTAAAACATCAACTTTTTTTTATTTAAATATAACAAAATTGTAAATAATTTTATACCGGTAGTTGTATTTTGGGAAAAAAAAAATGTATGATGATAATTTTAAAGAAAACTCGAAATTACTTTTTTTTTTCTGATCATCAGGTGTGGATCGTGATTGGCGTGGCAGTAGTTGGTGTACTATTCAGTCTCTCCCTTTTGAGTGTCGCACAACGAAACGTGCATCACACACGTGACAGGTGAGTGTGTAGTCTCATAGATAACTTCACACACACACACACACACACACACACACACACACACACACACACACACACACACACACACACCCGCACACGCACACACACACACACACACACACACACACACACACACACACAGCCACTACACTGAAGTACTAAAACATTTTGTGAATTTGTATATTTAGCGCTTGAATCGGCCGTTTCTTGGAGTTGATAAATTTCTTAGATTTAGAGAAATCTTTAATATATATATATATATATATATATATATATATATATATATATATATATATATATATATATATATATATATATATATATATATATATATATATATATATAGTGTTATTACCACGATTCCCAGCCTCTTCACTATCTTCACTGAGCCATCTCCTACGTGGAGTCAGCGCAGGGCTCATAAATGGGTGTACAGGGTTCCTTGTGACTCCTGCACCCTTTTCACAACAGTTGTAACTCCAGGCCACACTGAGTTGACGCCGCCAGACTGTTTTACCGACCTATAGACATGGGGGATGCTCCAAACAGCACTTACACCCTCACAGCTGCAAAAGAATCGACAACCACGTCTAGAAAAAAAAAAAAAACAGTTAATAACACACATATGATTGAGGTATAATACCTTTCACCTACAGTAACAGTCCTCCCACTGCCCAACAGAGTGTTATAGCCTCAAGCCGAGTAGTATCGTCTACTGCCACCTGCGCAACAGGCCTTGTCAGGACCTGTGGAGGGAGTAAAGTTTACTACGCAGCTAATTACTTAGGTCCTCTGCTAATGAATTGCCTCAGCCCACAGTAGCATTTAAGACAAAACAAGTTGATGACAAAAGACACAAGAAACTACTACGAAACAAAGGAATTCCCACGAACACACGTGAAGATCAGTCACCGCTCACTGTATACAAACTCGACTTGTATACTGATATGTACACTCGTAGAGCCGAGGAGTCACTTCCCTGGGTGTAGTGTGTAATTCATTAGTACACTAACTGGCAGACTACTACAGAGACTCTTGTTCTACTTAAATGGGCAGGAGCGTACGGCCGATAATGACTCACTTATCCCTCTTAAGGCAATTGACCCGGCTACCTAGTATTCGCCGTAGTTTCCGGTAAATGCTAGAGCACGTTTCAATACATTTGCTCCTTCTAACGACAAGGTAGAGACTATTGTGAGAAAATGCTCCAACCGCCTTCGCGCGCTGCTGCTAAAGGGGGGTGAAGGGACGAAGGTGAGTTGCGACACACACACACACACACACACACACACACACACACACACACACATACAGACACGGTCCCAAACCCGCTCCTCGTGCAGTCTCTACATGATTAAAACACTTTAATTCTAAAAATTTTCATGAGCAAAGGAAGACTGATGAACACTGATTATTTCATTGTCAAGGGTAACTCTTCTGCTGCAAACTATGTGACACTCAAACTGACTGAAAAGAGGGAAATATGGTAAATTAATTGGAGAAGGAGAGAGTCTGTGCCCAGAAATTCTTATGGTAAATTAATGGCAGCGAGCGACCACTCCGAATTGTACAGCTGAAGTCTAGACCCAGCTCTCTCTCTCTCTCTCTCTCTCTCTCTCTCTCTCTCTCTCTCTCTCTCTCTCTCTCTCTCTCTCTCTCTCTCTCTCTCTCTCTCTCTCTCTCTCTCTCTCTCTCTCTCTCTCTCTCTCTCTCTCTCTCTCTCTCTCTCTCTCTCTCTCTCTCTCTCTCTCTCTCTCTCTCTCTCTCTCTCTCTCTCTCTCTCTCTCTCTCTCTCTCTCTCTCTCTCTCTCTCTCTCTCTCTCTCTCTCTCTCTCTCTCTCTCTCTCTCTCTCTCTTCTCGTTTATTATCTTTTTCTCTTTCATAATTCTTAATTTTTTCATTGCCTTATCTCGATGCACACTACACGCCCCCACATAAAATGAAAATTTTCAGAAGCTAAACAAAAGCTTACGAAAATTTTAGGAATCAACAAGTTCAAAAGCAACACATTTGTTGGGCACATCATCAGACTTAAAGAAGGGGTGCATATTCATCACAAAACATCAAAAGCTATTATAGCACTGACATAAATAATTAATATACAACTAGAAATAATAGGGCTCCCACTAAGCCCTTCAACTCGAACTGCTATTTCTTCTTTCTCCTCCTATTCCAACTCCCAGAATCGTCTCTGGTACTACGACAGGACCTGTGGTCTTCACAGCTTCAATGGGGTGCAAACTTTCTCATGCAGGGCATTTTAGTCATCTCTTTTCTCCAGCAGATACAGCTGCTCCAACTCTGCCTGTGACTCTGGTCACTCCGCCTCCGTCGTCTTCACGGTCCTCTGCCTTCTCTACTTCTCCATATACTCTCACCATTCCTCCTCTCTACCGCAAAGCGTACTCCCTCTGTATCTTCACCACACAGTACAAGCTTGAGAATTATCATGCAACAATGACATCCCTGCTTTCTTGCACCACGCAATAAGCCCAACAGGGCCAGTAGTCTCCTGGGGCAGCATCACAGCAGGGCCAGGTAAAATAATTCCAGGCCAAACAATACTTTCAATCGGGCCTGCACTGCCCACATCACTCCTGCTTGCCCGCTCCAGGCTCCATGGAGCCTCCATGCAACACCCATAAAATTTACAAAATAAAAATGCCACTTCCTTGGCAAAATTCAGAGGTACACTTGAGCCGCTCGCAACTAAACACTATACTCCTTCCCGAGTGTGACACCACCAAGCCTGCGTCTTAGTGTCAGCCACAACACTATTACACCTCATTCCTCCCGCCAGCCCTTTTATGACGCAGGTATCGCCACGGCGAGCTGACAGCTGCTCATTTCCAGGACACAGCACTCCCATCCCTGCACACCCAAAGCAAACTGCGGCTCCAACATGAGCCCGGCCAACGTGCCACTGGGCCAGCCCCATTGGTCCCAGAAACTGCTCCCGTGTCCATTCACTTCTCATCAGACCCAATACCTTGTTGGTTCGATGAAGCTGACGTCCATCAACACATGCTACACTTTTCGGTCCCAGCAACAGACAAGCACTAACAGCTTGGCCAAACAAAGGCTCCGGCAACACTGAGGGTGCTTCATGAGCGGCAAGCAACAAAGTATCACAGGCAGCCTCAATCAGAGCTGCCTCCCGACGCGGTGCCGAACAACATTACAAACAATCCCCACACCAGGAGAAACAAAACTGACCATAACAAAAAAGAGAGGTGCCCCAGATGAGAGGTCATCAGGATTGCCAGCCTGACCCACGCAGTTATGCCCAACAAACGTGGTCACACCCAACCACCAAAACTCCAGTCATCTTGACTCTAAAACAGCCAAGCACCAGGCCGCTACGTGCTTCTAGCACGTGTGCCTCTTTAATTGTGGATGGCGCAACAATATGGAGGAACAAACCCCCGTCCTCCTCTCTCCGTGGGCTATTTACAATGGTGTTGTTCTCAACAAACTCTACCCGATCCTCTACTTCCTTGCCATCCACTCCTGCCTTGGCAAGAAGTGGGGACAACACACACACAGGAAGGGCAGAACCCTCCTTGACTACACTGACAGCTGTAGTAGCAGCTGCCAGCACGGGTGGCTCACTACGTAAGAAACCACCCACCGTGTCTGGTCCTTGGAATGGAGCAGCCTGATCCCAGCCTCCGGTACACTCCGCAGGGGAGAAAACTCCCGCCTCCCCAATAGATTCAGGAGTCTCCCCGCCCTCGGCAGCGACCCCTGACACACCAGACACAACTAGCAGGGGCTTGGAGTGAGTACTGGCGCCCACGGCCTCAACACCAGGTGACAACTCCGCCTAAGTGCCAACTTCTAGAAGATCCACAGGGTGAGGCAAGCCATCGAACAAACAACCCAAATCCAACGTTTCAGCCTCACCCTCGGCAACACTCTCCATAAAGTCAGGTGCTTTTTTTTGGTTGCTCTGCGATTTTGCAGTCAGCCCCTGCACACTGACTCAAAAACGAGTCTGACTCTGGTTTGTCAAAACCTCTGCCAGCAGTGGGACAGGCCTCTGGGCACTCTGCCCCCACTGCTGTCGCAAATTAAATACTGCGCTCCTTTTGTGGTAGCCCTGCCTTAGTGCAGTCGCCCCCTGGAGGCACAGATCCCGCGGTCACCTGACGCTGGGGTGCTTTCCTCGCCTTAGGGCGAGTAACAACAGGACTATCAGAGTCAGCAACATCAGCAGCCTCCACATCCGGGCCACCTCCTTCCGTGAGTTTAAGGAACTCATGGTAATGAAGCAGTTCATTAATGTGGCCGAGAAGGAATTAGTTCTGCTGTTCAGGGAGAAAAGGAGGCAGCAACGTGGGCAGATGACCACGTGTTGGTGCACCGACCTGTGCCACGGTGGTACGTATAGTGGGGCTGATGATATCAGGTCTGGTGGCACCAGCTCGTCTGGAAGTCCAAGATATAGTTGTAGTTGCTCTAGTAATAAGTCAGGGTGAGTTAGCCCTGTTGGTAATAAGTTCCCACCCAACCCACGACGGACACAGTCTGGGAGCATGCAACACAGCACTCCCAGGTATAGTATGCAGCCCATGTGTCATTATTACAAGAACACTGGGCATTTTAAGTACAATTACCGGAAGTTAGTTTCCGCCACTGCTTCCAAGACACCCTAAAAGCCGGTGACCTTGATTGTGTCCCAGGGTCGTGACCAACAGAGATCGGGGGCTGTGATGAGATCGGGGCTGTGTTTAGTCCCGAAGGTGTAAACGGTGATGTGGCCGTCCCCTCATCTGTTGTTACCTCACCGTCCCCTGTGAGGTCTGAGTTGGACTGATGCCGTCCATTTTTTGTGTCACGGCACTGTTGAGATTGATAGGGTTACGTATTCTGTCACAGTTTTGAGAGACACAGCGGCACAGCAGTTGCTGTGCAGGAATGTGACTGGGAGGCGAGTTGCCTGCGGTCAGCCTGTCTGGTATCGGGGAACTGGCGCCGCGGAGAGCTTCGCCACGGCGGAGATTAAGGTGACATGCCTGCTAGTGACCGCGGAGACGCGGGTGGCACTAGCGGAGGACCTGTCAGTGTCGGGGGTCAATTTCCTTCTTGGGAATGACCTAGAAGGAGGAAGAGTCTGGGTGCAGCTCCCATCCCCGAACGCCGTCCCAGATGTGGAGGCTGCTGAGAGTGCTGACTCAGTTGTTACTCGCCCTAAGGTGAAGCGAGCACCCCGATGTCGGGTGCCCGCGGGATATGTGACTCCTGGAGTCGACTGCAATAAGGCAGGGCCGCCACAAAAGAAACGCAGTGATAGTACTGATGCAGCTTATGGCAGCTGCTGCAACAGCTGTCAGTGTAGTCAAGGAGGGTTCTGCCTCTCGTGTGTTGTGCCCCAGTATTTCTCAAGGCAGGACTGAATGGTAAGGAAGTAGAGTTAGTTGAGAGCAACCCTATATATTGTGAATAACCGGCGGAGAGAAGAGAACGGAGGTTTGTTGCTCCATTTTGATGTGTCATCCGCAGTTAAGGAGGCACTGGTCCTAGAAGCGCATAGCGGCATGATACATGGTTGTTTTGGAGTCAGGATGATTCAGGGGCATTTGGTGAGGGTTTAGCGATCGGGTATGCCCCCGTTTGTTTAGTGTACCCACGTTTGTTTGGCGTAACCGCGCGGGTCAGGTTGGTAAGTCTGATGACCTCTTGTCTAGGGCTCCTTTCCGTTATGGCATGGCTAGTTTTGTTTCTCCTATTGTGAGGATTATTTGTAATGTTGCCCACCCGATTTTTCCTTCCGGGTCGAGTAGTGATGACGTTATTGACATGAGTGTCATGGCGCTGTGGCGGGAGGCAGCGATGAGTGAGGGTGCTTGTGATGCTTTCTTACTTGCCGCTCAGGAAGCACCCTCAGTGTTGCCGGAGGCTTTGTTTGGCCAAGCTGTTAGTACTTGTCAGGTACTGGGCCCGAGAAATGTAGTACGTGTTGATGGATGTCGGCTTCCTCGAAGCGACAAGGTATCAGGGATGATGGGGATGATGAGACAGGCTTGCACATGGGCGCAGTTGCTGGGAGCAGTGGGGATGGCCCAATGGCACGTTGGCCGGACTCATGTTGGAGCCAGATTTGTTTTATGACGGCCACGTGTGTTTGTTTGGCTCCGTGTGCAGGGATGGGAGTGCTATGGAAAGAAACAGCCGTCAGCTCGCTGTGGTGATACCTGTGTCATCGAGGGGCCGGCACGAGGAATGGGGCGTAATAGTGTTGTGCCTGACAGTAAGACGCAGGGAAAGAGTTTATTGTTTAGTTTAGAGCGGCCCAAGGGTGCCTCTGAGTTTCCCCAAGGAAGTGGCATTATTGTTTTATCAATTTTATGGGTGTGGCATGGAGGCTCCACGGAGCCGGAAGCAGGCAAGTGGGAGTAAAAGTGTAGGCAGTGCAGGCCCGATTGAGAGTATTGTTTGGCTGGGAAGTATTTTATCTGGCCCTACTGTGATGTCACACCAGTAGACTATGGTCCCTGGTGGATTCATTGTGTGTTGCAAGGATGAAGGAATGTCATTGTTGCATGGTGCCTCTGAAGATTGTACAGTGAGGAGAAGATACAGGTGGAATAGGGTGTGTAGTGAGAGGATGAGGAGAGGTTAGAGTTGGTGGAGAAGCAGAGAAGGCAGAGGACGAAGAAGACGACAGAGACCGAGGAAAAAGAATTTCAGAGTCACAGGAGACGCTGGAGCAGCCGTAGCTGCTGGAGAAAAGAGATGACTAAAATGCCCTGCATGAGAAAGCTTGCAGAGCAGTGGAACCATGAAAACCATAGGTACTGATGTAGTGAGAGAGACGGGTCTCGGAGGAGGAGGGGGAGGAGAAAGAAGAAACGGCAGTTCAAGTTGAAGGGCTTAGTGGGAGCCCTATTATTTCTAGCTATGTAATAATTATTTATGTCAGTGCTACAGTAGCCTTTGATGTTTTGTGATTAATATGGACAACCTTGTTTAAGTGTGATGATGTGTCCGACAATTTTTTTTTTTTTCTTATTGTTTCCTAACGTTTTCGTAGCTTTCGTATATCTTTCGAAAAATTTCATTTTATGAGGGGGCGTGTAATGTACACCTAGATAACGCAATGAAGAAAGTAAGATTGACGAAAGAGAAAAAAATAATAAACGAGAAGAGAGAGAGAGAGAGAGAGAGAGAGAGAGAGAGAGAGAGAGAGAGAGAGAGAGAGAGAGAGAGAGAGAGAGAGAGAGAGAGAGAACTGACATTAACTTACCATAAGAATTTCCACACCCAGACACTCTCCTTCCCTGATTAATTTACAACGAGACAAGGTGGATGATGGGGTGAGATGAGTCAGATGAAGAGGAATCAAGTACCTGAAACGTTTCAGAGCTGGGAAAGGGACGCTTATCAGATATGACTTTGCAGACATCATATATGTAATCTGTTTTGTTGAATCAGATGTCACTTGCAATCTGGAAATTGGGAGCATCAAGGTGGTGAACGAGAGATAAGCTATGAGTCTTTTTAACTCACCCTTTGACAATGAGACACCAGTAAACCAATTTGAATCTTGGAGTTGAGCGATCAATTCCGAGCTCAGTGAGGAAGCAATGTTTTCTGCTTTGTAACAATTGGTGTGTCAGCGGACGTGCTGTGTGATAGATTTTGAGAATTTGAGGAGAGAATGGGTGGCTGCAAGCTTTGAATGGCTTTGTAAAATATTTCTGAGGTGAGTGGTGAAGCCACTTTCAGGCTTTGGAATCGGCGCTGTTCTCATTCAAAAGGATTCACTTGGTAAATATCGCGTATTGGCGTATGCTAGCAAACTTCTCAAGCAGGCAAAATTATGACGTCACGAAGCATGAAAGTTTCGCTCTGATCTGGGCGTTACGTCATTTTCGTGAACTCATATCGGGCTATAAAATTCATGTCCACACTGATCATTATGCTGTTACAGAGACCTTCAAAGGTAACAACTTCACAGGTCAATTTGTTCGCTGGCAACGTACGATTCAAGAATTCGATCCTACATTTTTATATATTCGTGGTAAGGCAAACTCAGTGGTCGATGCACTCTCACGCAACGTTTCCGCTATCTCAGCCATTACAGAGAATCTTGTCGTGCCGACCATGGATGAAATAAAGAAACATCAACATTCAGACGCGTTTTGTTCTAATGTTACATATTACCTTGAATATGGTGACAAGACAAATCTTCCTAAGTTATAAGTGAGTGCTGATACGTTTTTCATGCAAGATGAGTGATGTCTCTACTGACAATTCTAGCGAGTGTTTATCTCATCCCGTGGTACCTCAGTTGTTAGTGAGTATCATTCTTACTTGTTCACGACTCATCCCACGCAGAACACCCAGGTCGAGGCAGTTACCTCGGACAAACAAAACGATCATATTTCTAGCCTACTATGAGGAAAGATATCTTTCAGCATTGTGCGCTCTGCTCTCAGTATGCTTCACACCGTCCATCACTCGCTCATGACATTCCCTCACTTCCTTACCCATCGCTTCAGCTCCTTGGGATTCAGTCTCTGTAGATTTGCTCAAACTTCCAATTAAAGGGAATGGTTATCATTATCTTCTATTTTTCATGGATAGTTTCAATCATTTCACCAATCTCGTTGCTCTTAAGGACAAAACTGCAAATTCTGTTGGTCACGTGATCATTGACGACATAATTTGTCCTTATGACTCTCCTTGTGTCATCTTATCTGACAATGGTGCTGAATTTAATAACAGTCTTACAGGAGATTTGTAAAGAATTTAATATCGAGAAATGTAACATTCACCAAAATCTCTAAAAAAAAAGGATGATTAAGACTTAGTAAGGAAAGCCAGATCACCAGTAGAGCGACCTTCACAAAACCCATACTGGCTATCACATAGGAGGTTGTGAAGTGTTTAAGAATCTTCCTTATGATGATGATAGGCAGGAAATTAAAGCAATAGTTTGAGGGATTAGAACGGTCACATTTTTTAGGAACAGGCTGAATGTAGCCAAACTTCTAACAAGAAGGAAAGATAAATGTTGACAGACAGAGTTGAAAGAGTTTGACTATGCAAAATGACTATGCAATATATATATATATATATATATATATATATATATATATATATATATATATATATATATATATATATATATATATATATATATATATATATATATATTGTTACGACCACCATTCCCAGCCCCTTCACAAAGCTGCAGCACCTCGACTAGCTTTCTTAAGCCACCTCCTGTGTGGACTCAAATATGCAAGGCTCAAATATGGGTGTATAGGGTCCCTTTCACAACATGCCATAACACCTAGTCACACTAATTAAGGTCGCCATTATGTTTTACCAACCTACAAACAAGGGAAATACTCTAACAACACTTAACACCTAGAGCTGTGAAAGAATCGACAACCACGTCTAGGAAAAACAATTATAACATAATATAACACGTAGGTGATTATGGTATAACACCTCACTGGACATTCGCCCTGTCCTCCCACTGTCCAATAGAGTGTTTTAGCCTTGAGCCGAGTAGTGTTGTTTACTGCTTCCTGGATGGCAGACCTCCTCAGGACCCGAGGAAGGAGTAAAGTTCACTACACAGCTAATTACTTAAGTCCTCTGCGACTGAACTGCATCAACCAGTAGTAGCATTTAAGTCAAAACACACTCATGAACTAGAGACACGACCACTAACAAGTGTCCACAAACAAACAGGAGGGTCATTCACTGCTCACTGCAACAGCTTGGCATGCACACAAACGCAGTCAAGGAATCACTTCCCTGGGTATAGTGTGTGTTATACACAACTACCCTTTCTGGCAGACAACTATGGAGACTCCTATTATATACAAATAGGCCAGGGCGTACGGCCGGTAATGATTCCTTTATCCCCCTAATGCAACTGACCCAGCTAACTCTTATCCCGCCTCAATCTCCATCAAATATTAGATCTCGTTTCAGTACGTCTGCTCCATCTAAGTGCTGGATAGTGACTGACAGTGGAGAGGTGCCCAAAACTCTCCCTCTCCTGCTATGTGGAGGTGGTATAATAGAGGGGGGGGGTCGAAACACATACATACGCACAACCGACGACACTCTGCTCCCCACGTGCGAACAAGACACATTACTTCTGAAAATTTTAATGATCAAAACTAAGGAGGGGGGGCTAGATAAATACTGATTAATTTATGGTGAAGAGGATCTTTTCTACTAAATATTGGGTGAGATTCAGATTGAACATGACTGATGGCTTGAATAAATATCATTATAGAAACTTCAGGCTTAATAGCTCAGTGTCCGAGACACGTCCAAGTCTCACTCCCAGCCTGGCTCTCTTTTCATCTCTCTCTCCTTCCTATCCTGTCCTCCCCTCTCTCCCTTCTGTCCTGAGGAACATGACTGACTGCTGGAATAAATATCATTCTAGAAACTTAAGACTCAGTGTCCGAGACATGTCCAAGTCTCGCTCCCAACCTGTCTCTCTTCTCATCTCTCTCTCCCTCCCCATTCATTATTTTTTTCTTTTTTTATCATTCATTCTAGCGATCACATTTAATGATATATATATATATATATATATATATATATATATATATATATATATA
The DNA here is from genome assembly GCF_035594125.1 of Scylla paramamosain. Taxonomy (NCBI): domain Eukaryota; kingdom Metazoa; phylum Arthropoda; class Malacostraca; order Decapoda; family Portunidae; genus Scylla; species Scylla paramamosain. The sequence goes on along the minus strand of NC_087166.1, from coordinate 17,674,636 downwards.
TATATATATATATATATATATATATATATATATATATATATATATATATATATATATATATATATATATATATATATATATATATATATATATATATATATATATATATATATATATATATATATATATATATATATATATATATATATATATATATATATATATATATATATATATATATATATATATATATATATATATATATATATATATATATATATATATATATATATATATATATATATTCAAAAGAGAATAAGACTCTTACAAGATGTTAAAAGAAAAAAAAATCTTTAAGAAAATAATAAATGCAACCCTAGAGATCATATATATATATATATATATATATATATATATATATATATATATATATATATATATATATATATATATATATATATATATATATATATATATATATATATATATATATATATATATATATATATATATATATATTAAATGTGATCTCTAGGGTTGCATTTATTATTTTCTTAAAGATATTTTTTTCTTTTTACAACTTGTAAGAGTTTTATTCTCTTTTGAAATTTGATTGATGACTTCACTATAGCTAATCATGCTTGCTAAGATTTCTTTCTTCGCCGCTGGGTCTCTGCCTCCTTCTTTTGCTTCTGACTGCCCCATCACTAGAGATATCGCGCGTATATACGGGCAGGAGATTCTCTCTTACACATGTTTCATTAAATGTGTTAGGTCAGCATTTATTATTTTCTTGAAAATATTATCTTTGTATCTTATATGAGTCTTATTCTATTTTAAAATTTGGTTGATGACTTTGCCGTAGCTATATTTGAAAACCACCTGCACACGCTTCTGGAGATAAGTACAAAAGAAGCACCCTTCACCTGCCCCCGGGGATGGATGTACTGCCAAATAGATGGTGTAGCCATGGGCAGCCTATCTAGAGACGCGGCAGCCGCTGGGTTATCTTGAAGTCCACTGTATAGTAGTGGTGTTGATAACAAGTCAGGATGAGTAAGTCCTGTTGTTAATAAATTTCCAACCAGTCCTCGATGGAGACAGACTCCCACTTCCAAGGTAAAGTATACTCCCAGGTATAGTATACAGCCTATATGTCCCTATTGTAAGAATATTGGGCACTTTGAATTTAATTGCCCCGAGTTAGTGACAGCTACGGCTTCAAAGTCCCCCCAGAAGCCGGTGGCATTGATTGTCTCTCAGGGCCGACACCAGGAGAGTGATGAGGTCTGGCCGGTGTTTAGTCATGACAGTAGAAAGGCAGGAAGTGCTACCTCCTCATCTTTTATTGATACCTCACCATCCCTCGTGAGGTCTGGCTTGGACTAATGCTTTCTATTTGTGAGTAAAAGCACTATTGAGATTGCTGGGGTTGAGTACCAGACACTGTTTTGATAAATAACTTAATTATTCAAGGAATCGGTTCGTTAGTCTGACGGAACCGTCGGAACCGGATTGGCGGGAATGATTACCGAGTACCGACTCCCGGTCCCTAGAGACCGAGGCTCTGGGATGGATGGATACTGGCTGGGTGCACCGTGTAGTTCATGTTTACTTTTATATCACATATGTTTTGTTCAGTAATAGATGAGCGGAATATACCTGTTGCCAGACGAATACCAGCGTGGTGTACCGAATCCAACACACGAAGCCGAGCCTCAGTAACAGACAAATACATTTCACAACCGTATTCCAATCTAGAAAGAATAAGAGTTCGGTGCAAGAGAAGGAGGGTCTGTCAGCGCCCCAAGTAATATATGCTAAAACTTTCCAAAACGGCAAACGTGTTGCATACATTCTCACAGGAATGGGAGGCAACAATTGATAGTTGAGAAAGGCGGGAAAGTGTTACAACCTTAGCTATGGTAAAGGTGAAATAACTAAGGTCAAGGGAGGAGGCTTAAGTTTTTGCCTAACCATCCTGTCTAAAAAAATAAGATCCCACCTGGCACTACCAAGATTGATGAATTGAGAATCAACCAGGTGTATCTCGAGAACTGGGGTCGAGGGAGGAGGCGTAAGTTTTTGCCCCACTATCCTTCTGTCTAAAAAAAAGATCCCACCTGGCACTACCAAGACTGATGAATTGAGATTGGTCAGTTGTAGGATGTCCTGCTCGGGACGGTACCTCTTGCATTGTCGAGAAGGTAGCAGGCAGGTGAGCTTCTCTGCAGAAGAAACAGTAAGCTTCCGATTCGTATTCAGGAGTAGGGTGTGAGTCAAGGGCAGAACAGTGACCGCACCGGGGAGTGTTTATACAATTGTTCCTCTTGTGACCGAACTCGTAACACCGGTAACATTGTAATGGACGATCGATAAAAGTCTTTACTAGGAAAGAAAGAGGACTAATCTTAACACGCTCAAGGGGAAAATAACCATAAAATGTGAGCATGATCATATTACCTCTTATCTCGTTCACTCGTTAAACATTATCAGGAAATTACTGAAGGATGTCATCTTCTGATAATTCATACAGGTCCTAGTTGTGAACACGTTCTTTGCCGTAATTAAGCGTTCGGTGTGGCTTGATGGATTCAAAGATTCCAAAGATCGAAAGGGCAAGGTAGATGGAGGAGCATCATTGCCTCTGTTAAATCTTTAGCTCGGATCAAAAGACTTTCGCTAAATTTCTTGATGTTATTTGTAGGGTGCACTCCAGTCTGCCTTTCTAGATACTTGGCAGGGTGAATAAAGTTTCCTGGAAATTCCCTATAATATGCTACAAACCAGTAAGGTGTAAGTGGGTGGAGAACTTTGGATGAACGTTCTTCAACATCATTAAAGATATTTCAGCAGTTATTATTATTATTATTATTATTAAACATAACGGTCAAAGTGTTTCATCAGCAGATCAGCTTTGCCTTTTGGACTTGTGATCAGCTGTCCAGTATCAGAAAGCAGAGCAGGGAGAGATGGTCGCAAACCAAAGACAACTGACTTCAGCGTGGACCACCACTTGTGCGGGTCAGATGCAGTGGATAGTTTTTCTTTCGCAGAGGTAAAATATTCGCTCTCAGCAGTCCTGTAGACTGCCGCACAGGAAGCTCTGGCAACAGTGTACGCATCCCAAGTTTCACGTGTCCTTAAGTGTGACCACCTGCGATAAGCCGCTTGCTTAGTGTCTCTAGCAGTACGACAATCAATGTTGAACTTTTCTTGTCGTTGGAGCGCAAACAAACTTTCTTTACAGGAACCCTCCGAGAGATAATACGCTTCAGTTCCTCATTCAATGCTGAGACAGGATCAGGATTGCTCAAGACCGGTCCTAGACGAATACGAGAAACGTCTTCTCTGACAGAGCTCCAATTAACGCGCCCCTTCAAGAAGACCTCTTTGGTGACTGTGTATGCAGGAATATTTTGTCTCAAGTTAAGTTGAATACTAATCGCAGAGTGATCTGATGTGCCAAGAGGTGCCATAGTGGTTACCTTGACTGTCTCTGGTACGTCGGTAAAGACAAGATCAAGCCGATTGCCAGCCAGATGTGTTGGACCCACAACTAACTGAGAACATCCAGAGACGTTCGCAAAATCAAGAGCAGCACGACCATGGGAGTCAGTTGGAGAAACTGATTCAAGCCATTCACGGTGATGGGCATTATAATCACCAGCAAAAACAAAGGCTGCCTTTCGGTCCTCATCTTGAATCATTGCCATTGCCATTAACAAGCAGTCAAAGATAGTATCGTCACTGTCAGGGTTTCGGTAAGAGCCAAGGATGTAAAAATTCTGGAGCTGCGCACATACACGAATGACGACAGTTTCATGACAGGTACACTCGTATTTCGTTTTCCGATGAGCTGAGAAGCCTTCGCGAATGTGAACCGACATGCCACGTCTCCTTTTAGCTACACTGCGACGAATGAAAAGCGGCTTGCTGAACCCGGGAATCATGAGTTCGGAGTCATGTCGGTAGTCAGAAACGAGAGTCTCTGCGCAGATGATCACGTCATGACATTGGCTGACAACAGAAACGTCCTTAAGGTTGGCAAAGAGACCTCTGATGTTGGAGTACAAGACCCTACATGTATGATGACGTGATCTAACAGGGCCTGGATTTAATTTAACATCTCCACAGCGGAGCAGCAAAAGATGTGAATAGGGGTCAAGAGATAAGAAAACTAACATGGTCAATGAGAACGCCAGGGTCAATAAAATCAGTAAGGCAGTCAGAGGATGAATAAAATAAAAACCCATAAAACTGAAAGTTAGAATAGCGGAACTACGAGGTCGAGCCTGGAGGTGCCGCCACACCAGGTAAGGCAATTATGTTCTGGAACCGCAAGTTCGCCATAATCAAGCGGACCCCGACGGTAGGGATGGCAAATAAAACTGCTGCCACCATACATCCCCTCATCCTGCCTGCACGACTTGAGATTGCAGAGAGGGGAAAACAGAGAAAGAGGATAGGAGTAAAACAGAAGATCAAAAGGTCACAAGCAAGAGAAAGAGAAAGACCTGATGTGTCACCCATCAGGGAAGGGAGGGTGGGAACTCCCTGGAAGACCGGGTGCACAGCTATGGCTGGGAGTCTGAATCCACCCTCAAAGATGGAAGGTAATAAGCAGGAGGAAAAGCAAGAAGCAGCTAGGGGAGAGTGAGGTTCCTGCATTCCTCATCCAGATAGAACTGTCCCCTACCCGGCGTGAAAATAGCTTGCAGATATACTACAAGCTATTTTAGGTAGTTACCTCTTGTCTGTCCTTTAAAGAAAACAACAGACATTTGGCAATGGATGATGGGTGCCACCCACCAAGTTAAGTTGTTGTCTCTAGGACGCAGGGAATTCATTGTCTCAATGGCAGCTTTGGCATCAACGTTAGATGAATATGTCACAAAACACCAATTAGAGACAATCACCAACGTATTTCGGACGAATACGAAGAACCGTTCCAAAAGGCTTGAAAACCAAGTGGATAGCAAGGAATGATGATTATAAGAGTGTCAAGACATGAACCAGCAACTGACCCAAGGGTTCTTCTACAATGGGAAGCAACACCAAGGGAAGCACGGGCTACTGCCTGCACATCACCATTACAACCAGAAGGTGATGTCTCAAGGGTCTCGACCGCCCCTTGAGGACCACATGAACTTCTATATTTACCCATAAAAATATTATAAAAAAAAAAAAATTGCTCCAGGGGCCAAAGGAAACCGCCAACCGGGACTACGAATGGTGCGAGCTCTGGCCACCGAAAACGGGGTACCTCGTCCCCATGGAGGCCATGCGTTTTAAAAAGTGGCCCATCATAATTCGAAAATTTGTCCACGATGGAGCTAAGATATCTCCACATAAGGCATCCCAGCCCAGACACCCAACCATCCAACACAAAATGACCTCAAAAGATGGGCCCTCTGGTAGGTGGAACCGTTGACCCATATTGGCAGCCCAACTCCAGAAATCATTTAGTCTTGTCCCTCACTGATGATCTTGCTAGCATAGGTAGCCCTCTCCCTCTAAAAGGGCAGGGCAGGGGACGAAGCCTCCTCTAGACATGCACGCCCCCCTCACCACGACAAGACGTGGTGGGGGGTAGAGAAAGTGGAAAGAAAGATGAGACGAAGGAAGGAAGGAGAGAGAGAGAGAGAGAGAGAGAGAGAGAGAGAGAGAGAGAGAGAGAGAGAGAAGAAAGGTTAGTGGGTATGAGGTGAAGATGCGTGATGTACGATAACTGTCTTGCCGTTCGCTTTACTGTAAAATACCCCGGCATGTAGTCATCCTTTTTCCCCATTTTAATTTTCCATATTTCCCATCGTTTTCCATAAAGCTCCCCTGTATTATTTAGCTCAAAAGTTTGTCTTGCCTGCAAAGTGATCAGAATGCATCCAGCCTCTGTTGTGAGCTTGTAGTGATTTTCTGAAGATGATAATATCTGTGGAGTGACGTTGGCTATGGGTCACCCGTGCGCTGGCCAGCTACCTGCCACTAATTATTTTCCCTGTTTTTTCCCCTCCCCTCTCGCATGAGTCATATCCACGTGGCTGTTGAGAGCTGTGTGTGTTCCCACGCCTCAGTCACAGTCCATCCTTTACGAAAGACAGACGTGCGTTCAAGGCAGAGTTACCGTGAGGGGTATTTGCAGTAAGCCTCTGCTAGAACTTATTAGTGTTTAGAAGTCTTCATCAACCGACCTGTGAGTGTAGTTCCTTGTAACGCATTCGATATATTACGATGTGACTCCTCGACACTGAGAGTTGTGTATATGGTGTCTGTGAGCTGTCAGTAGACCCTTTCCATCATTTGTGGGCAGCTTGTTCATGTAGTTGTTGTTTTGTTAAATGTTACTGTATTCCAGTATTCTTTTACAAATTCTGGGCACAGAGGATTATAAATATGCAGTTGTAGATTACAATATTCTGTATTTTTTTTTTTAAGGGCAGCTTGGTAATGAAAACAACAAATACCTATTTAACTCTGAAGACTGTCGACACTCCAGTGGGAAGCAAAGACAACTTTAACCTTCCTGTGGCACCTTGGGTCTGTTATTTACATTTTAGTTGCCATTATGGAAGTTTAGAGATAATTTTCATTAAATATATGTTATCACCAGTGTTTTGATGAAGGAATCTTTACAATGAGTTATATTAAAGAGGGTTAAAACACTTAGGTGTTTTACAATGAGATAGATATATCTGCGTTTCCAGTAGGGTTTCCATATTTTTGTATGTTATGTTATCCTTTTGTCACTTGCTTTCCACTAAATTGCTTATATTATTTTCATAGTCCGTTACAGTAAAGTAGGTTTTAACTCGTTTGTTATAGTTTCAAAGCTATAGTTATAGTTCAAAATTATAGTTCAAAGGTTATGGCCTGGTAAATCATTTATTAATGGTATCAAGTAAGTAAATCAGGTAAAGTACATACAATTTTGATTTTTTTTTTCACCTGGCACTTGATAATTCACTATGTAACACAACAACCAAGTGTTATTTTCACCATTTCTGGATAAAAAAAATATCATAAATTGAAATGACACAAAAATTCATTTTAAAACTTCTGAAATAATTTTTAGGATTAAAAAATTACAGTTTTTCTTCGTTTGCATGAACACAATAAATCATTTTCACGTATGAGCCCCAAATGTAGTCTTTCATCATGTTTTCATTGAAGAATCCCTGATATCTTTGTTCAAAGTCTATTATATTTTGATGGAAGCGCTCCCCTTTTTCCTCTGAATATGCTCCCATATTCTCCTTGATGTTGTCGGGGTGAGCATCTAGGATATGGACCTTCAAGGACATTCTGCAGCCCATTTCACCATAGCCTTTCACTAATGCTTCAACCAGTTCCATATATTTATCTGCATTGGTGTTGCCAAGAAAAACCTGTACTACAGCAATGAAACACTCCCAAGCTTTTTTCTCTTTTACTGTGAGCTTCTGTAGAAGCTCTGAGAACTCCATAATTGCCCTTACTTGTGGTCCAATGAAGATACAAGCTTTCACCCTTGCCTCTGAAGGCTTAGGAAAGACGTCTTAAAGATATCTGAAGGCAGCAGACTCCTTATCAAGAGCTGTAACAAACTGTTTCATGAGACACAATTTGATATGTAGTGGAAGAAACAAAACTTTTTGGAGATTCACCAATGGCTCATGTTTGATATTGTGTGCTCCCACTGTAGTGTCAGTCCTTGCTTATGTGCTGCTCTGTTTTCACTGTCCCGAAAGCAAAGAAAACGGATTTTTGGTCAAACCTCCTTGCAGTCCTGTTAAAAAAGCCACCATCTTGAAGTCTCCAATAACTTCCCAGTCATACTTGTAGTTCAAAGTTTCCAGTAGAAACTTTACACTGATGTAGTCCTCCATAAGATGCACAGAATGAGCAAAAGGCAGAGATGGATACTTGTTTCCATTGTGCAGAAGTACAGCTTTCAGTCTTTTGGAGGAACTATCAACGAAGAGTCTCCATTCATCTGCATTGCAAACAATTCCAATAACATCAAAACAAGCCTGATACATCATTGCAGTAGCATAGCCTGCCCTCCTTTGCAAAGAAGCTGGAGAAATGTTTGTGACGTTTTCTTTGGCTGGTCACTTGCAAACTGTCATCAAGTAAATCCCATTCCTTCAGCCTTGAAATCAAAAGCTCACCATATGACTTTATTAAACCAAGATCTCTGATGAGGTCATTGAGGTCTCTTTGGTTTGGGTAGTAAGGATTCCTCCAAACTACAACTATATCCGTGATGTCACAGTCTTCCTCTCTGTTTAGCTCATCTTCTGACTTGCTGTTCTGACTGTTCTGTGCTGACTTCTTTCTGAAGGAGCTGGTAGAGGAAGATCAGCACTGTGTGCTACTGGTGCAATGAAAGATGGAATTTCTGGATAGAAAACAGCAGGTGCATTTTTTTTCCAGATCAGCGTTTGGAAGGATCCACCATGCAGAAAAAAACAGTCAGTTGAGTGATCAGTAGGTTCACGCCATATTCTAGGAATAGCAAATTTCATGGCTCTGTTTTCCTCTCTATACTATCCTTTAAAAGAACAACTGTATGAGTTTCTGCTAAATTTATTTTATTCTCATTCTTAATTATCAATTGGATTTTTACTCTTGAAAAACTAACAGCTATTTTACCTCCTAATGTTCTATTACAATGCTCACAAGCAAAATGAGGTGCAGAGGTCTTGTCTTAGTCCTCCAACTGGCTCAGCAAAATATGCTTTGTAAGCTTCACGCATTTTTTCCAGATGCTGTCGCAGAGAACTTTGCTCTAGTCTTGATGAATTCACCATATATGTAGCACAATGCATCTGGAGAATTATTGCAACTTCTTGATGCCATTTCACCTCTTGTGATGTGTCTTCTCAGGCAGTCAAAGCAGAACTGATTGGTAGTCTACAAGCTCCTATTTTTATATTGTCAAGTAGTACTCTAGAATATTTTTTGTCTTTCTAGAATAGGTTCCAGAATGTTTTCAATCTTTCTAGAATATTCTTGAGCCTGCTTTAGAATACTGTGGATCATTCTAGAAAATTCTTGTATATTCTAGAAAATTACTGATACTTCTACATATTTCTACTGTATTCTAGAAAGTTCTAGAATATTCTACGTATGTATATATTAAATATAATATTCTAAAATGTTCTAGAAACTTCTAAAAGTGTCTGGTAGAACATTCCGAAAGATTTGAGAAGATTAGATAAGTAATTGAGATTTTGCAAAGGTCTTTACCTGACATGAAAACCAACAGTAACCCATACAATCAAATAAGGCAAAAATGTAAATTCTAACCACAAAAACAAAGTTTTATGATCAAAATAAGTTTTTTTTTCTTTTCTTTTTTTAGATGGAAATAATTGGAAAATTATGCTTTGGGGCCAAGGACAAGACAAAAGTGAAATTTTGTTACATAGTGAAATTTCTTACCCATATCATCGTGTAAATATTTTTTTCCATATCGTAAGTTACATCAGGCTGTTTCTTAAGTTAGTTTATGTGAAGATATGTTATTTTTGGTCTAAACCACTGTTCAGGGGGTGCTGTGAACTTATCATTAAACCCAGCTGTGACCTCACTGAACGTTTCCCTTTGTGTCTCACAACACAAGGGGGCAGTCACAGCCCGCCCTCTAAAAATAACTCTCTTCCTCCACACAAAACTACAAGCACCTAATAACACACAAACCCTTCACTCAAAAATTTCAAAATCATCATGGTGACTCCTACACCAGCCTCGGAGTCCCCATCTGGGGAGGGGACCATAAATTTTCCCAGGTCGGACTGCCTTTCTGTTGACGACCCTTAGTGTCTTGACACCCCCCTCAACTTTTTCTTCATTAACTTCTGCAACATTCGCGGTCTAAGATCTAATTTTCAATCTGTAGAACACCACCTTTCCTCTTCTAAACCTCATCTTCTTTTCCTTACTGAAACTCAGGTGTCTGAGGCAACTAACAGTAGCCCTTTTTCTGTTCCCTCCTAATTTCTCTATCCTCATTTTCGATCCAAAGCTGGATGCTGCGTTTATGTGCACAATGACTTAACCTGCTCTCGTGCCCAGGCTCTTGAATCTTCCGAGTTTTCCACCATCTGGCTACGACTACAGAGTCACTCTCATACTAAATTTATCTGTGCTGTATACCTCTCACCTAACTCCTTTGATTATAAGAAATTCTTTGACTACTTAACTTCCAAAGTGGACCACATTCTGACCCTCTTCCCTTTTGCAGAGATCTCCATTCTTGGAGACTTCAATGTTCACCACCAGCTTTGGCTTTCCTCTCCCTTCACTGACCATCCTTTGCTATCCTCCACGACCTAGAGCAATTGGTGCAACATCCTACTCGTATTACTGACCGTCTTTTGACCTTTTCCTAAACTCTAATCCTTCTGCTTATGCTGTCACCCTTTCTTCTTCGTTGGGCTCCTCCGATCACAATTTCATATCTGTATCTTGTCCTATCGCTCCAATCCCTCCTCAGGAATCCCTTAAGCGAAGGTGCCTCTGGCGTTTTGCCTCTGCTAGTTGGGGGGACCTGAGGAGGTATTTTGCTGATTTTCCTTGGAATGACTACTGCTTCCGTGTCAGAGACCCGTCTTTGTGTGCTGAGCGCATAACAGAGGTGATAGTGTCTAGCATGGAGGCGTACATTCCTCACTCTTTTTCTCGTCCTAAACCTTCTAAACCTTGATTTAACACAGCTTGTTCTCGTGCTATACATGATAGAGAGGTGGCCCACAAAAGGTACTTAAGCCTTCCATCACCAGAATTTCATGCACTATATATTTCTGCCCGGAACCATGCCAAGTCTGTTCTCCAACTAGCCAAAAACTCCTTCATTAACAGAAAATGTCAAAACCTTTCAAGATCTAACTCCCCTCGTGATATGTGGCATCTAGCCAAAAATATCTCCAATAACTTTGCTTCTTCTTCTTTCCCTCCTCTATTTGAACCAGATGGCACCACTGCTTTCACATCTATTTCTAAAGCTGAACTCTTCGCTCAAACCTTTGCTAAAAACTCTACCTTGGACGATTCTGGGCTTGTTTCTCCCTCTCCTCCTCCCTCTGACTACTTCATGCCACGTATTAAAATTCTTCGCAATGAAGTTTTCCATGCCCTCGCTGGCCTAAACCCTCGGAAGGCTTATGGACCTGATGGGGTCCCTCCTATTGTTCTCCGAAACTGTGCCTCCGTGCTTGCACCTTGCCTAGTCAAACTCTTTCAGCTCTGTCTGTCAACATCTACCTTTCCTTCTTGCTGGAAGTTTGCCTACATTCAACGTGTTCCTAAAAAGGGTGACCGTTCTAATCCCTCAAACTACCGTCCTATTGCTTTAATTTCCTATCTATCTAAAGTTTTTGAGTCTATCCTCAACAGGAAGATTCTTAAACATGTAACACTTCACAACCTTCTATCTGATCGCCAGTACCGGTTCCGTCAAGGCCGCTCTACTGGTGATTTTCTGGCTTTCCTTACTGAGTCTTGGTCATCCTCTTTTAGAGATTTTAGTGAAACTTTTGCTGTTGCCTTGGACATATCAGAAGCTTTTGATAGAGTCTGGCATAAAGCTTTGACTTCCAAACTACTCTCCTACGGCTTCTATCCTTCTCTCTGTAACTTCATCTCAAGTTTCCTTTTTGACCGTTCTATTGCTGCTGTAGTAGACGGTCACTGTTCTTCTCCTAGATATATTTACAGTGGTGTTCCTCAGGGTTCTGTCCTGTCTCCTACTCTCTTCTTATTATTCATTAATGATCTTCTAAACCAAACTTCTTGTCCTATCCACTCGTACGCTGATGATACCACCCTGTACTTTTCCACGTCTTTTCATAGACTTTCAACCCTTCAGGAGGTAAACATTTCACGCAGGGAAGCCACAGAACGCTTGACTTCTGATCTTTCTAAAACTTCTGATTGGGGCAGAGCAAACTTGGTATTGTTCAATGCCTCAAAAACTCAATTCCTCCATCTATCAACTCGACATAACCTTCCAGACAACTATCCTCTCTTCTTCAATGACACTCAACTGTCCCCCCTCTTCTACACTGAACATCCTCGGTCTGTCCTTTACTTATAATCTGAACTGGAAACTTCACATCTCATCTCTAACTAAAACAGCTTCTATGAAGTTAGGTGTTCTGAGACGTCTCCGCCAGTTTTTCTCACCCCCTCAGCTGCTAACTTTGTACAAAGGCCTTACCCGTCCATGTATGGAGTATACTTCACATGTCTGGGGGGGGGGGGGTTCCACTCATACTGCTCTTCTAGACAGGGTGGAATCAAAAGCTTTTCGTCTCATCAACTCCTCTCCTCTAACTGACTGTCTTCAGCCTCTCTCTCATCGCTGCAATGTTGCATATCTAGCTGTCTTCTACCGCTATTTTCATGCTAACTGCTATTCTGATCTTGTTAACTGCATGCCTCCCCTCCTTCCGCAGCCTCGCTGCACAAGACTTTCTTCTTTCTCTCACCCCTATTCTGTCCACTTCTCTAACGCAAGAGTTAACCAGTATTCTCAATCATTCATCCCTTTCTCTGGTAAACTCTGGAACTCCTTGCCTGCTTCTGTATTTCCATCTTCCTATGACTTGAATTCCTTCAAGAGGGAGCTTTCAAGACACTTATTCATCAATTTTTTACCACTGCTTTGACCCTTTTGTGGGACTGGCATTTCAGTGAGCATTTTTTTTTTATTGGATTTTTGTTGCCCTTGGCCAGTGTCACTCCTACATAAAAAAAATACAAAAATCTAAGGTACTGTTAAACTACGTTAGTGTAAGAGTATTTATGTGAAGTACAATTACTGTATAAGGCAAACATGTCACATAATTTTGTCAGAAAAGTTATGTTGTTTAAGATTTCAGGGTCCATAATTAAGACAAAACATGCATGTCAATGTGATGAAAAATTAATTCTTAACGCAATGGTATTTTTTTTTCTCTTAATGTACTCGTACTGGTACTGTTGTAATTTGTAATTATACACCGCAACTTTCACTGATGACAAATTTTATGTATCGACAGATTATCATTTACTTGTTGCCATGTTAACAAAAAAAAGTAGCGTTTCCCGAGTATTTTTTCGTCGCATATGCTCTAAATCGAGCTGGAATAGGAGATTAGCTCTAGCGACCACTCACGCTCGCCCACCCTGGCGATCACCAACCTTGGCGATTTTTTTTTCTTTTCTATTTTATTATTATTATTATTATTATTATTATTATTATTATTATTATTATTATTATTATTATTGTTATTATTATTATTATTATTATTATTATTATTATTATTATTATTATTATTTTATTTTTTTTAAGTAAGGACTTCCTTTTGATTCCCTGACGCAATTTCGCCTGGCGACCGCCAGGATTGGCAGATGGCTTAAAAGTACTGCCCTAAAGCTTAAAAAGTGTGTATGATTTTGGGGTTCAGAACCATATCCATCAGTTTCTAATTCTGTATATGGGGCTTATCCGTTCATGTACTGAGTACGCCTCACATGTGAAGGGAATCCACTTTCACTGCTCTTGTGAGCAGGGTGGAATCAAGAGCAATTCGTCTCCTCAACTCCTGTCCTTTGACTTCCTTCAGACTCTCTTCACCGCAAGGTTGAATCTCTTGCAATCTTCTATCAGTACTTTTCACGCTAACAGCTCTTTTGATCTTGCTAACTGCCAGTTTCTCCACTCCGGCAGCTTCGCTATACAAGGCCTTGAACATTATTACCCTTATTATTACCCTTATTTCTTCCACTACCACAAAGCTCCGTTCACACATTGGCGAATTTTGATGGCGACTCTGCTGCGACTCTGCTGCCACTTCCTAACCGGTGATTGCGAATGCGCTGCGAATGCAGTACGACTCATCGATGGCGAGCCATCAGGATGCTTCGTGGTGTGGAAAAGAAGTCGAAACACGAACAAATAAATTATAGAAAAATGTCAGCTTCACACAAATCACACAATGCTGAGAGAGAGAGAGAGAGAGAGAGAGAGAGAGAGAGAGAGAGAGAGAGAGAGAGAGAGAGAGAGAGAGAGAGAGAGAGAGAGAGAGAGAGAGAATGCATAATCATCTTTGCAGGGAAGTTTCAATCCACTGTTACCTAACTTTAGCACAAAAGTGTGAAGGACATGTAGAAGTTGCTACTATGGCGAATCTGCTGCGACATTTTCTTAACAATAAAAAAGAAAAAAAAAAGAAAAAGAAAAAGATCTAGCAATTCTAAGTCAGAAATGTTCTATGGTGAAATTCTTTTAACGCCATGGTTTAGAAGTGACAGGACATTTAAATATGAATAAGGAATTAATTTAGAGAGGGATGGAGGAGAGTGCAGCAATGGTATACATATATATATATATATATATATATATATATATATATATATATATATATATATATATATATATATATATATATATATATATATATATATATATATATATATATATATATATATATATATATATATATATATTACAGTAAGATTGCGAAACTAAGGATTTCGTGAAATCCCTAAAACTTTCAGGGAATTCGTGAAATTACTGTTTCACTTAGTGACTTCATGAAATTACTAAAATATGTAGGGATTTCATGTATTTTTTTTTAAATGATACTCCAGCTATTTCATGAAATCCCTGATGATATTAAATACATAGAACAACAGAAGATTTATTTTGAAATTTTATTCATAAATCATCATATCATAAAAATCAAGTAGAATGTATTAGGTTAGGCTAGGTTAGGTTAGATTACGTTAGTTTAGGTTAGGTTAGGTCAGGTTATCAGCCATGGCTGTACATATTTTTTACTCATGACGATGCTTTGAGGTGACTAGGGTTTACAGTGAAACCGGTAAATACATGAAATCCTTAGATATTCTAGTAATTTCATGAAGTCAGTAAGTGAAACAGTAATTTCACGAATTCCCTGAAAGTTTTAGGGATTTCACGAAATCACTAGTTTCACAATCTTACTGTATTATATATATATATATATATATATATATATATATATATATATATATATATATATATATATATATATATATATATATATATATATATATATATATATATATATATATATATATATATATATATATATATATATATATATATATATATATATATATATATATATATATATATATATATATATATATATTTATTTATTTATTTATTTATTTATTTATTTATTTATTCTTACAAGAATTTTGGGATTATTTTCAAATACAATGAATTATAACATGTAATTGCCTGTGATTTACAGCAGAGGAATCCTGTTTCATTTTATGCTTCCATGTAAGACGGTCATGAAGAAACTTAATTTCTCTACAGGCGAGGGTATGATGTTCCCAGCACGTGTCTTCAAGAGAAGAAAGAAAAAGAATGTGATATGGAAGATACAAACGTTGGCCCTGTTCGGAATGCCGTCCTATGGACTCTTTGTGCTCTTATTGCCCAGGGTAAGAATTCAATGAAGATACAATAATACAATAGCTGGCGAAGAATATATATATATATATATATATATATATATATATATATATATATATATATATATATATATATATATATATATATATATATATATATATATATATATATATATATATATATATATATATATATATATATATATATATATATATATATATATATATATATATATATATATATATATATATATATATATATATATATATATATATATATATATATATATATATATATATATATATATATATATATATATATATATATATATATATATATATATATATATATATATATATATATATATATATATATATATATATATATATATATATATATATATATATATATATATATATATATATATATATATATATATATATATATATATATATATATATATATATATATATATATATATATATATATATATATATATATATATATATATATATATATATATATATATATATATATATATATATATATATATATATATATATATATATATATATATATATATATATATATATATATATATATATATATATATATATATATATATATATATATATATATATATATATATATATATATATATATATATATATATATATATATATATATATATATATATATATATATATATATATATATATATATATATATATATATATATATATATATATATATATATATATATATATATATATATATATATATATATATATCACACACACACACATACACACACATCGTGACCGAGATGCTGCATGGATTTAGTATTCAATGTCAATTGGGAACATTTCAAGTTTTAATTAATTAATGCTATTTACATTTCTTACAAGTCACCATAAAAAGTTTTGATTACATACATCTCAAGAGCAGTTATTTAATGTCACCTTATATTTATGCAACATTCAGCATTAAATACTTTATGTGATCATTGAGCATCAAACATAATATTACTCTGTCACTTTATAAACATAGTAAATATTCAAGAAATGCAATTAATGTTCAGTAAGAAAATGATATCAGCACCACATGATTTACCATAAATCTTCCGGAATTTAGTTTATTTTCGTACATCATACAAACTTGTGCAGCGAGGCCGCGGGAGGAGGGGAGGCATGCAGTTAGGAAGATCAGAAGAGCAGTTAACATGAAAATAGCGGTAGAAGACAGCTAGATATGCAACATTGGGGCGGTGAGAGAGAGGCTGAAGACAGTCAGTTAGAGGAGAGGACTTAATGAGACGAAAAGCTTTTGATTCCACCTTGTCTAGAAGAGCAGTATGAGTGGAACCCCCCCCCCCCCAGACATGTGAAGCATACTCCATACATGTACGGATAAGGCCTTTGTACAGAGTTAGCAGCTGGGGGGGGGGGTGAGAAAAACAGACGGAGACCTATCAGAACACCTAACTTCATAGAAGCTGTTTTAGCTAGAGATGAAATGTGAGGTTTCCAGTTCAGATTATAAGTAAAGGACAGACCGAGGATGTTCAGTGTAGAAGAGGGGGACAGTTGAGTGTCATTGAAGAAGAGGGGATAGTTGTCTGGAAGGTTGTGGCGAGTTGATAGATGGAGGAATTGAGTTTTTGAGGCATTGAACAATACCAAGTTTGCTCTGCCCCGATCAGAAATTTTAGAAAGATCAGAAGGCAAGCGTTCTGTGGCTTCCCTGCGTGAAGTGTTTACCTCCTGAAGGGTTGAACGTCTATGGAAAGACGTGGAAAAGTACAGGGTGGTATCATCAGCGTACGAGTGGATAGGACAAGAAGTTTGGTTTAGAAGATCATTAATGAATAATAAGAAAAAAGTGGGTGACAGGACAGAACCCTGAGGAACACCACCGTAAATATTTTTAGGAGAAGAACAGTGACCGTCTACCACAGCAGCAATAGAACGGTCAAAAAGGAAACTTGAGATGAAGTTACAGAGAGAAGGATAGAAGCCGTAGGAGGGTAGTTTGGAAGTCAAAGTTTTATGCCAGACTCTATCAGAAGCTTTTGATATGTCCAAGGCAACAGCAAAAGTCTCACCAAAATCTCTAAAAGAGGATGACCAAGACTCAGGAAGAAAAGCCAGAAGATCACCAGTAGAGCGGCCTTGACGGAACCCATACTGGCGATCAGATAGAAGGTTGTGAAGTGATAGATGTTTAAGAATCTTCCTGTTGAGGATAGATTCAAAAACTTTAGATAGGCAAAAAATTAAAGCAATAGGACGGTAGTTTGAGGGATTAGAACGGTCACCCTTTTTAGGAACACGTTGAATGTAGGCAAACTTCCAGCAAGAAGGAAAGGTAGATGTTGACAGACAGAGCTGAAAGAGTTTGACTAGGCAAGGTGCAAGCACGGAGGCACAGTTTCGGAGAACAATAGGAGGGACCCCATCAGGTTCATAAGCCTTCCGGGGGTTTAGACCAGCGAGGGCATGGAAAACATCATTGCGAAGAATTTTAATACGTGGCATGAAGTAGTCAGAGGGTGGAGGAGAGGGACGAACAAGCCCAGAATCGTCCAAGGTAGAGTTTTTAGCAAAAGAGTTCAGCTTTAGAAATAGATGTGATTGCAGTGGTGCTATCTGGTTGAAATAGAGGAGGGAAAGAAGAAGAAGCAAAGTTACTGGAGACATTTTTGGCTAAATGCCAGAAATCTCGAGGAGAATTAGATCTTGAAAGGATTTGACAATTTCTGTTAATGAAGGAGTTTTTGGCTAGTTGGAGAACAGACTTGGCATGGTTCCGGGCAGAAATATAAAGTGCATGGTGATGGAAGGCTTAAGTATCTTTTCTGGGGCACCTCTCTGTCATGTATAGCACGAGAACAAGCTGTGTTAAACCAAGGTTTGAAAGGTTTAGGTCGAGAAAAAGAGTGAGGAATGTGCGCCTCCATGCCAGACACTATCACGGAAGCAGCAGTCATTCCAAGGAAAATCAGCAAAATACCTCCTGAGGTCCCCCCAACTAGCAGAGGCAAAACGCCAGAGGCACCTTCGCTTAGGGGGTTCCTGAGGAGGGATTGGAGCGATAGGACAAGATACAGATATGAGATTGTGATCGGAGGAGCCCAAGGAAGAAGAAAGGGTGACAGCATAAGCAGAAGGATTAGAGTTCAGGAAAAGGTCTAGAATGTTGGGCGTATCTCCAAGACGGTCAGGAATACGAGTAGGATGTTGCACCAATTGCTCTAGGTCGTGGAGGATAGCAAAGTTGAAGGCTAGTTCACCAGAATGGTCAGTGAACCGAGAGGAAAGCCAAAGCTGGTGGTGAACACTGAAATTTCCAAGAATGGAGATCTCTGCAAAAGGGAAGAGGGTCAGAATATGCTCCACTTTGGAAGTTAAGTAGTCAAAGAATTTCTTATAGTCAGAGGAGTTCGGTGACACAGATGAATTTAGTTTGAGAGACTCTTTAATCGTAGCCAGATGGTAGAAAACTCTGAAGATTCAAGAGCGTGGGTACGAGAGCAGGTTAAGTCATTCCGCACATAAACGCAACATCCAGCTTTGGATCGAAAATGAGGATAGAGAAAGTAGGAGGGAACAGAATAGGGGCTACTGTCAGCTGCCTCAGACACCTGAGTTTCAGTGTGGAAAAGAAGATGATGTTTAGAAGAGGAGAGGTGGTGTTCTACAGATTGAAATTTAGATCTTAGACCGCGAATGTTGCAGAAGTTAATGAAGAAAAAGTTGAGGGGGGTGTCAAGGCACTTAGGGTCGTCGACAGAAAGGCAATCCGACCTGGGGACATTTATGGTCCCCTTTCCAGATGGGGACTCCGAGGCTGGTGTAGGAGTCGCCATGATAATTTTGAAATTTTTGAGTGAAGGGTTTGTGTGTTATTAGGTGCTTGTAGTTTTGTGTGGAGGAAGAGAGTTATTTTTAGAAGGCAGGCTGTGATTGCCCCCTTGTGTTGTGAGACACAAAGGGAAACGTTCAGTGAGGTCACGGTTGGGTTTAATGATAAGTTCACAGCACCCCCTGAACAGTGCTTTAGACCTCACTGGGAGTAATTATCGTTTCGGGGACTGCTTATTTTCATTTCATATTCATAAAATTTTACATATCTACCATTCACGTTTCCAATTTATGCATACGAACGCCCCATAGGATGGTACTTGAAACAAAACGCAAATCAAGATATAAAGGCAGATTTAGAAAAGAAGCTTTAAATGGGCGTTGGTATTTGGCTATAATACTAGGCTGCCTTGTCTTGCTTCTGGTGCTTCGCGCTTCCTGGCCGACTTTCCTTTTTTGATCATTTCCTCCGACTTGTCCTCTACATAAATCTGCGTCTGTGCTTGTTATTTTGATTTCTTTGTTCTTGATACTCGATGTTAATTTCCCTTACGGTAGGGTGAGCGGCTTGTTTTTTTTTTTCAGTTTCATCTAACCTCTCTATTTCTTCTCTTCTTACTTATTCTATCTTTCATCTTTTTTTTTCCTTATTCGGGATTCTTTTTCCTCTTAGGTAATATCATATAATGATAAGAAGTGAAAGGACAAAGCGGGAAAAATGAAGGAATAGAGAGAGCAGAAATAGATAGAGGAGAGAGTGATCGAGTGGGTAAGTGCGGAAGTGGGGGTGCCCGCTGTTCGATGAGTCTTTGCCCCGCTAGCCATTACATTAAAAGTTACATATTCACCCTTCCCTATTTAATTTCAGTAATTTCCTTTTTCCCTCTCATGTTGAGCCTCACATAGTTAATAGGAGAAAAGTTTCTCTTGACGGAAGAGTAATCACTATTCATCCAGCCCCACAGCTTAGTCACTAGAATTTTCATAAGTAAAGTGTTTTAACCGTGGAAGCCCACGCGAACGGAACGGGAGTGTGGGAGGGCGTTAGCCTTGCACTCTCAAGTCAGTCACATTCCAGTCACACCTCAAGATAGACTTACGAAGACAGAAGGCTAGGTTTGCAAGAGTTTTTTTTTTTCTCATAAAGTTAGACGGGTCAGTTGCTTTAAGGGGATAATTGAATAATTACCGGCAGCACGCCCCAGTCCATCTAAGTAGCTTTGGGTGTCTCCACATCATTCCGCCTGTGAGTGTAGTTATTTCTGACACATTGGGGACGTAACTCATCGGTGGTGCTGAAGCAAGTCCAGTACTTTGTGCTACAGTAAGAGGTGAATTGCCCTCCTGTACGAGTATGTTTCGTGGGCAGATTATCAATGTATTGTGTCTCGTTAAATGGTACTACATTGCAAAGTATTTGCAGAAACTCGCGTTACACCCTATATAAAGAGGCTCGTTCAGGAGCCAGATCATACAAAGACAACAAAACAACTACGCACCCGAGAAAACATCATCATCAGATCAGACAAGACCTCCGCCATCGCCATCATCGCAAAAGAAGAATACCTGAGAGAAATGGACTCTATTCTTTCAGACACCAGAAAGTTTGAACCAATTACAAGAAATCCAACAGAGAACATCAAAAAGATGCTCAACTCTATGGTAGTTGCCATGAACTCCATCCCTACCGCTCCAAAATTTCCCATACCGCTCCAAAATTTCCCAAACTCACCGAGGATTACCCTCTTGGCTGCGCTTACAGAAACATAATCACAAGCAAGGAAACCGTCTCCTGCCGATAATCTCGCAGATCCCGACACCAACCTACATCATAGCCAAGACTCCATGAGATCCTCACACCTTACGTCCCATCCTGCTACTCACTGATATCCACAAGTGACTTCCTGAAACTATTGAAGTTTTCCCCTCAATGGGAAGACCACTTTATTGCCTCACTCAATGTCAAAACCTCTTCACTAATGCTCCAGTAGAAAGAACAATCAAGTGCTTCCTAGATAGAACCTACAGGAATGAAGACACCCCGAAGTTCAACATACCAGAAGACAAGCTCAAGATACTACTACAAATCTTCACCAAAGAAGTACCCTTCACCTGTTCACGCGGCAAAATGTACAAACTTACGGAGTAGCGATGGGAAGCCCACTAGGTGTTCTCTTCGTAGACTTCTTCATGGGAACAATTGAAACCAACACATTGCAAGACAACCGGCCCTCACTCTACTGCCGCTACATCGATGACATACTCGTCCGGGTCAAGAACATAGAAGAGTTCCAGTACCTGAAAGAAAGACTCACCAGAGCCTCTAGCCTTAACTTCACATATGAGGAATCGAAGGAGGGCCGTTTACCATTTCTGGACGTGCTGGTGACAGCGCGCAGCTCGGTTTCTTCACGTGCGTATACACCAACGAAACCAACCGAGAATAGTGCCTCAGCGGAGACAGCGAATGCCCACAATGTTACCTACAGCTTACCATCAACGCATATGTCCGACGTGCCCTCACCCACTGCTCCTCCTGGGACTCAACACACTGGGAATTGCAACGCCTCTCACATGTCCTCATTAACAACGGTTATAAGAACAGTGAAGTGTACGAAGTCATCAAGAATACCACCAACAAATGGCACTCCAGCGCAGAACATCCACCCCTACAAGATAAAGAACCACATGTCCACAGAATATAAAGCGGATGAAAAGGCCATCAAGAACATAATCAAAAGAAACGTCAAACCAACAAACGCAAATCAAGACATCGAACTCACCATACATTACAAGACCCAGAAAACATCCCAACTCTTCATAAAAAAATATAAAAAATCAGTGAAAAAAAAATAAAAATAAAAAATGCAAAACCAAATACGTCTCTACAGATAGCAGGCGTCGTCTACAAGTACTAATGCACTGCTGAGGACTGTGGACCTCAATCCTACGTTGGGATAGTAACTACACTGTCGAGGAGACTGACCTGAAATCTACAAACCGGAGACATCAAGGAACACTACCGCACCAAACATCAAACCAGCATCACCCACCAAATCATAGAGAATGGCACCACCATCATAGACAGAGAACAGGACCAAAGAACTACTACAACTAACTAGAAGTCCTCTACGTGGAAGAAACATCACCTTCAATAAATTCTCAAGTCAGAGACCTACAAATCCTGCCCACAAGAAAGCTTAGGACGGAGGCTGAAACAACGGCGTCCATCACCAAGCGGCTCGCTCTCCCCCGCTACATGTAGATAAGTGTTCCCCCACACAGACTAATACTACAACACAACGCAAGACACTGGAACACAATCAAACTAACACTGACCAATATTTACAAAAAAAACAAAAAAAAAACAGACGTAATACTACCAAATAGCCATGGACTGATATAGTGATAGTGATATAGTGATAATAGTGATAGCACAAAAATACACACTTTCACAACATACCTTTTAAACTCCAGCGGAGAATCACAAGTACTAATGCACTGCTGAGGACTGTGGACCTCAATCCTACGTTGGGATAGTAACTACACTGTCGAGGAGACTGACCTGAAATCTACAAACCGGAGACATCAAGGAACACTACCGCACCAAACATCAAACCAGCATCACCCACCAAATCATTTCAGTTCTAGTAAAGGAGCACCTGAAACGCAGAATAAAAGACAAATACGACAGACATAATATTACTAACAATTGAAACCATAACAGGCCACATTAACATAGCTACAACCTACCTACCCAGCAAGAAAACCTTTCCTACCAATCACAGACTTTCACCATATAGCATCAGAAACTTTCCCAACATATATAATAGAAGATTTAAATGCCCACCATCCAACAATCGACAATAAAAACAGCAACAGTGTCGGCAGATCCTTAAAAATGCTCATTGATCACAAAAAACTCACACGTATGTGTCCAGGCTTTCCTACATTATTATCACGAAACACATCATCATCACCAGACATAATACTCGCAAACAATAAAACATAACACAACATAGCATTAATATAACACAAGGTCCAGCAACGCCATCAGATCACCTGCCAGTACTCATAAACATCACATCACACCCCATACGAACACCAACACCACCTACATACATAATCAAGA